>NW_026057582.1:99599756-99641857 GCF_023721935.1 Panthera uncia | reverse complement strand
TATAAAAAAAAAATATATATATATATATATATATATACACACACACATATACATACACATACACACTCACTTTTTGTTCTATTGTAGGGAGCCAAAGAATGAGTTGAATGTTTAAGAAAGCGTGTTTGGAATGCTTTGGAAATTATAACTTTCCAAAGACATACCCTTGGTTTTTGGAAATTTCTACAATAAAAAGTTGAGAGGAGTTCATTTTTAGTAGTAAGAGTTGGTTGTAAGATCTGCCTCTGTTATTTAAAAAGATATATCCTTGTTGGAGTATGTCATCTTGCCATGATGTAGAAACAATAATGAGCAAAATCCAAAGTTCGTAAAGTAATGCTTTGGGATTGTGTCTGATTTATGTTAATTTTCCTCAAGAATGAAGTGATTAAAACTTTCTCTTACTCAACCTGAGCATGTGAACAATCCTTCTAATCTATTTTTCACCTTTTTTTTTCTTTTACCCATTCCATGCTCACTAGAGCTTAATGGAAATAAAGTGAGAAAGAAACTCATGGCCCCAGACGTTAGCCTGACCCTGGATCCTAGTGATGGCTCTGTGCTGTCAGATGATTTGGATGAAAGTGGAGAGATTGACTTAGATGGCTTAGACACGCCATCAGAGAACAGTAATGAATTTGAGTGGGAAGGTAAATGCTTCATTGTTTTTATCTAACTTTTATTAATAAATGTTTGTCTCTGTGTGCATACGTGTTTTTTGAGTAGCGGTTTCGTATTAGGATAATTGGAAAAACTTAAAACTTGAGCATGAACCCAAAATCAATGACGGAGGGATTTTGTTGAAATATCATGTTATTCTTTAAAGTTCCTACTGTATTTGTTACTAAGATGTGAAGTACTGCTAACGCTGAATATTCTTATGTTTCAAAACTGTTTTTAGTAGATTACACAGGTGGCTTAATTTTTTTTTCTTAATTGCCCAGTATTGTAAAGTTATGTTTTCTCATGTTGCTTCCAAAATATCGCTTGATAATTATGGCATGTTCTTTTATTCAGTCAATAATCTAAGCAAGAAAAGCTTTGAAGAGACATGTAATTTAGGGAATATGCTACAAGTAATTAAGGGTTTGCAGAGAGGGAGCTTTGAAGGGAGTTTTTTTTAATTAGGTTTGCCTACACTGTATAAACAACCAGCTCGAATTATGTATACTCTTAGTCTTCAAACTTTATATTCCTGATTATTAGTTATTTAGAATTCAAAGGAGTTGGCATGTCTGTTGCTTTGGATGCTTTCTTTAATGACATAATTGCTGTGTACAGTATCTTTATATAGTTGTTTGTGGGTTTTATCCTTAGAATGATTTTCATTTCAAAGCAGTGTTCGGCACTATGTGTCTTATCTGAAGTAAAGAGTAAGATCCTTGATATGCCGTATCTTTGTTCCTTTTTTCTTCCCTGTTTTACTGGTTCACTAAGCAGTCCAGTTATAGCAGTTTTTTTTAAAAGATACTGAAATAGTTTTCTGCCTATGTGTTTTGTCTCTTCTTTCTTTAATGCTGCTGTAGTCATTTCCTGGAAGGATATTTTCCGTTAACAGCTTTATCTTGGAAACAAACAACTAACATGCAGTAGGTTCCCCCTCCCCCATCTTTTGGTAAGGACTATGATACTAAAATTTTGAAAATCATTTCTTCATTTAAAATCCACTAAAATGCAATCTTGAAATATAAATTACACCTAATCATTGGTGCTTCTGCTTTGGCTAATGTCAATTCAAAATAGACTTTTGCATGTACACATCAGAATTTTTTCAGTAAATATATGCTTAATAAAATTGATCAAATGAGAAATAATCATTGACTAGTTAACCACTTTCTATCTGGTATTACAGTGTTTGGGGAGTAATTTATGTGCTCAATAACAAAAACCGGTTTGCTCTCAGATACTTACTGTAAATAACCTATAGTGGTAACTACCAAGAACAATGTTGTAAATAGAATCTAGAACAGTATTGTAAGGCCAGTATGCTAAGATTTTGATGGTTGTGTGAATTATCTTTTTTTGGACTCATGAATATACACTGCACTGTGATTAGGTGCTTTCTGAATTAAGCAATACAAAAAGAGTTCACCATGTTTTCCAAAAGCATAAAATGGCCTCATACGAAGAGCAAGAAGCCTTTTCCTCTATTATAGAAGAAACACTTAAAAATTCCACAGAAGGTATAATGAAAAATTCTCTGAACAGTCTAATTAGATAGTAAAGTGGTTAACATGCAATTTTATTTTTATTTGTTATTTATAAGTAACAATTTGTGATTCAAAAACCTTTTATTTTGACAGATGATCTTCCAAAGCCCAAAACTACTGAAATTATTAGGAAAGGCTCAATTACCGAATACACAGCAGCAGAGGAGAAAGAAGATGGACGACGCTGGCGTATGTTCAGAATTGGAGAACAGGACCACAGGGTTGATATGAAGGCAATTGAACCCTATAAAAAAGTTATCAGCCACGGAGGTAAGAGCGATCAAAGATTGTTCGTATTTTTTAGTGCAGTATCAGAAATGTAAATGCTTAAAGAAGCTCTCCCTTGAGTTAAAAATTGTAACTGGTAATTTTTATGTCATTTTAGAAATATAACAGGTTTGAAGTAAAAGGATAAAACCACATTTAAAAATCATTAGTAGACGCACACAGTATGTTCAAAAGGTACAAGAGTGTACAGCAAAAACTGTTTTCCTCCCGCTCTCTTCCTAAGACACCCCCCCAAAATTGAGACTTTCTCATCTTTTTATCCGTTTGTAATTTATATACAGTGAAATGCCGTAATCCTTTTTTGTAGCATTTGCAAATTTCTTTTTTTTTTTGGTCTCAGCTTCATGAGATATCTATAATTGACACATAACATCGTGTAAGTTTAAGGTGTAAAATGTGTTGATCTGATACAATACATATTGCATAGTGATTACCATTTCTTTTTTGTGGTGAGAACATTTATGATCTGCTCTCTTAGCAACTTCCGTGTACATAATAGGGTATTATTAACTGTAGTCACTATGCTGCATGTTAGATCCCTAGAACTTATTCATCATATTACTGGAAGTTTGTACCCTTTGACCAACATCTCCTCTTTCCCCCTAGTCCCTGGTAACCACCATTCTAGTCTCTAAGTTTGGCTTTTTTAGATTCCACATATAAGTGATATCCTACAGTATTTGTTTTTCTTCTTTCTGACTTTTTCACTTAAAAGTGCTCTAATCTGAAATGTAAGATTCAGTGAGTTTTGACAAATGCCCATGTAACCATGTATCCCCATATCACCTACACCTCTAGACAGATAGAACTTCTCATTGCCCCCAAAATTCTCTCATACTCCTTCCCAATGAATACCCCCTCCCCAGGAACCACTATTCTAATGTCTGTCCCCATGACATTTCCTGTTCTAGAATTTCATGTAACTAGAATCATATAGTATACACTCTTGTGTCTGCTTCTTTTGCTCAGCATCTTCTGGAGATTCATCCATATTGTTGCACGTGTCTGTTGTTCATTCCTTGTTATTGCTAATTGATATTTCATTGTGTGGTTTGACCACAGTTGGCTTATTCACTTTTCCTTTGATGGCTATGTGAGTTGTTTCCAGTTTGGGCTATTATGATTAAAACTGCTGTGAACATTCTTGTACTAGTATTTTTGTTGTGTAAGTAAAACCTGGTGTTACTTAAAGCCCTAAACAAATCCTGTAGCTTTACCATAAAGTACAGAACTAATTCATTCCACATTCTTACGGAGCACCAACTTTGCATATTTGTGGAATATCCAAAAATGTAAGGCTTTGATCCTTAAGAAATCACAAGTCAAATAGGAAAAGCTTTGGAAGTACAATTATAACTTCTGTCCATCTGTGCCATGTACAGAAGTTTACTTACACGCTGTAAATAGTGCCAGAATGTTAATGGTAGTCAAAATGCAATTCACTCCTGGGGCATCTGTGTGGCTCAGTCTGTTGAGCATCTGACTTTGGCTCAGGTCATGATCTCACGGTTCATGAGTTTGAGCCCCATGTCGTGCTCTGTGCTGACAGCTCAGAACCTGGCGCCTGCTTCGGATTCTGTGTCTCCCTTTCTCTCTGCCCACCCCTGCTTGTGCTCTGTCTGTCTGTCTGTCTGTCTCTCTCTCTCTCTCTCTCTCTCAAAAATAAACAAACAAAAAAAAAAATGCAAGTCACTCTCTAGAACATGTCATATTACCTGAAATCCTAATGCAGGAAAGGGACCACACAGGTTAAGCAGATTGGGTTTTTTTATGTAAAATCATTTCTGCTTAATTTACTCTCTACCAAATGCATTCCCTTCCTTATTTCTATAGTCTTCATTCATCTGAAAACAAATCACTTGAATATTTGCAGTTACATTATTCCACCTAATTTAATCTTATTCAGATGAAGAAAACAGGATAATCTGGATCAGGAAGTCTACAGACTTGCATTAATTCAGCTGGTTCATGGGAAACAAGTTGTGAGACCTGCCTTATGGTTTAAACCTATTATCTTTCAGAAATAGTGCTTTATTTGGATTAGGGGAAAATAATTAGGGCCATTTTATCCTACTGAATTATCACAATGTGTTTTGTGACTGAGATTAAGAAAGATATTGAAGATGCTAAGGTACTTGAAATGTTTAAACCTTTTCAGCGTGTGTTTGTAAACAATAGAAATGAAAAAGCAAAACAGTTTGTTACTAGATACAGCTTAATATCTAGAGATTATAATAAACATACACATTTTAATAGACATACACATTTTAACACTTTTTCTTCTGTTAGAATTGTCAGAGATGTAATCTTTTCTTAGTTTTTAATCCTCTCTAAAATCCACAAAATGCTAGGTATTGTTGACTGTAAAACTATTTTTTGAGAAGCACCCACTTTAACCATAAATTGCTTAAGATTGTCTTGTTGCAGATGTTTTTGTATTATGTCTGCTTGGATTATATCACATTTGTCTATTTGCTAAAATGAGTCTGGCTTTCTGATTATGCTATTTTAATTGGGTTTCTGGTTTTATGCCCACCCTTTCCTCTTGAGATTTTATTGCACTTGTTTTGAGAAGAGGGGATTTAAACATCTTTCTAAGACTATTTAAGATTAAATAAGAAACCAGGATTTTTGATCCAAAAACTTGTGGAAAGTGAATCACTATAATCTGTCAACTGTACAGATTTCCTCTGAAAAAGTAAAATCGTGCTAGCGATTTTCTTTGATTTCTTTTCCAGGATATTATGGCGATGGATTAAATGCCATTGTTGTGTTTGCTGTATGTTTTATGCCTGAAAGTGGTCAACCCAACTATCGATACCTGATGGACAATCTCTTTAAGTAAGTGTATCTTCACAAAAATACTTGGAAGAATTTTGGGTTAATTAGATCTCCATTTCAAGAAGGTGAACTTTAACTGGGAAAAGATTATAAATATCCCCATCCTGGTTAAGTCCTTATTCTTTGGCATTATGCAACTATTTGTTTTCCAACTCAGCAGAAAAATTGTCAGTTTAAAACCGGAGGGGATATTTCAAATGATCTGTTCCAGCTTCTTTATTATTTATATTTGAGGATACATTGAGTGTAAAGAAATTGCTTTGATCTCAAAATCATATGACTAAACTGCATTTATTCCCAAGAAGCCAAATGTAACTGAACTAAGTTCTGTTATATTTCTCCAGAATCGTTTTGTTTCTTAAGTTAGTGCTGTTTTTAAAACTCTTACTGTGGAGGGGTGCCGGAGTGGCTCAGTTGGTCACGTGTCCGACTCTTGATCTCAGCTCAGGTCTTGATCTCGTGAACCGTGAGATTAAGCCCTGCTTCAGGCTCTGCGCTGACAGCGTGGAGCCTCCTTAGGATTCTCTTTCTCCCTCTGTGTCCCTCTCTCTTGTGCACACACACACTCTCTCTCAAAATATATGAACTTAAAAACTTATTGTGGAAAATTTCAAACATATACAAAGGCAGAAAGAAATATATTGAATCTTTGTGTATGAATCACCCAGTTCCATAGTTAACAGTTTATACCTCCCCAAAATTTATGCTCTCCCCATTGTATAACTTTGGAGCAAATCCCAGAAATCATGTCATTTCATCTATAAACACTTAAATATGTATCTCTAAAAGATAACTTTTTTGTATATAATCATAATACTGACTAATGCAATTTTAAAACTTTTTTTGTTTTGTTTTTTAGAGAGAGAGAGAGGAAGTGTGCTTCTGTAAGGGGGGCAGAGAGAGAGAGAGAGAGAGAGAGAGAGAGAGAGAGAGAATCTCAAGCAGGTTCCTCTGATGCAGGGCAATCCCATGACCCTGGGATCCTGACCTGAGTGGGATCCCCAACCAACTGAGCCACCCAGGCACCCCCCCCAACCAATGGAGTTTTAGAATTTTAATTGGCTTTGCTGTCATTTAAGAGAAGGGAAGGACATTCTATAATTTGGATAATTGGGTTTGGTAGTGTAAAGCAATATTTAAGGCTTAAACTTAATTTGTTTTTATAGGTATGTTATTGGCACTTTGGAGCTGTTAGTAGCAGAAAACTACATGATAGTTTATTTAAATGGTGCTACAACTCGAAGAAAAATGCCCAGTCTGGGATGGCTCAGGAAATGCTATCAGCAAATTGATAGAAGGTATTGTAAATACACATTGAAAGCTAGTCTGAATAATTTTTAGATTAGATTTATTAGGTTAAATTTTATTTCCTATTGCCACTTAAAGACACCATAAATTACATTGGTTAATTTCATAACACATTTCTCTTTTCTCAATGTAGTATCTTAGAATATCCTGAAGGAAATGAGTTTTGATCTGTTTTACAAAGAATAATTCCTTAAAACAAACTTATAAAATAGTTCTTTATTTCTCCTTATTTATACCACACTGAACATTTTCCTGTAATTTACATTCTGGGAAAGGATGGAAAACTTAGTACATTTCCTATTTTAATATATTGTGAATTTTGTTTAACTCATAGTGCTGAGCATGTTTTATGGTTTTAAAGATGCTCACCTATAATCTTCCTCTGGAGTGAGCTCCAGAAGTGTGTTCTCCTAGGAGTTAGTCATCCATGTGAATGGAAGGAACTTTGATTCTACAATTGGTTTGATTTGACTATAGCTAATTTGAACTAATTTAATGAACTCAGACTCATTAATAGGTTTCTCTAAATACCTAAACATTGCAGGAGCTAGTTTTTATGATAAAAAAAAAATGCTAATGATCACTTTATTTAAGTGTGAAATATGCATTAATAAAACAGGTTTTATTTGGTCATTATAAGTCATCCAGGATAATGCCTTTAATTCTTAGGGGGGAGTTTTACACCCCATAAGAATGTGTTAGATCTGATTTACATTTCCTGTTCCTATGGTGATCTTCACATCCAGCTTTCTGCTTGCACAGTGCCTTTCATAGTGTCAAAGAAATGAGTACCAGTTCCCTCCTCTCCTGAAAAATGAAAACAATTTACCTCTGTATTCCATATTGACCTCTACCCCTGGTTGACAGAATCCTAAAGTGAATATATCTAGGAGACATTTAATGACAGGCTGTACTGTGGATGGACATAAATTTAGCCAAGTGGAGTAAAGTTCATCTCAGTAATAGGAGTGACCATCAGAATTCAAGAGTGCATTTTCTTGTCTTTAAGAATATCCCATCTAAATGAACTTATGGATGAGGGTTTTTTTTGTATAAAGTTGTACATACTTACTGATGTCTTACCTTTTCTTCCAGCAGTAGAATTTGTAGAGCTTTTAAATTTTTATTTCTTTTTCTTTTTTTTTTTTAACTCCAGGTTACGGAAAAATCTAAAATCACTAATCATTGTACATCCCTCATGGTTTATCAGAACACTTCTAGCTGTTACAAGACCCTTTATTAGGTAATTTTCTGAGAGCCATTGACTTTAAAAAAAAAAACAAAACTAGAAACAAAAACACAAACTCCTTGCATGAATTTTTCAGTTCTGTTGGTCAGAATATTGAGGTAATTATTTTTATTTTCTTCCGTAGCTCAAAATTCAGCCAAAAAATTAGATACGTCTTTAATTTGGCAGAACTAGCGGAACTTGTCCCCATGGAATATGTTGGCATACCAGAATGCATAAAACAGTATGTTTTGTTTTATTTCTTTAATTATATTGGATTTTTATATTTTGATATGCAAGAGGTAAATATTTTTCAATACACACTCTTTTTCCTGTATTATAAATATTTTGTAACTGCTCTTGCTTTTGTAAAGAAGGAAAAGGGAAAGAAGCCATTTTCCAACACCTTCTCCATAAGTCACCATTTTCTTCAGGCTATCAGTTGAAGAAGTAGGAAGTATTTTTCTGGTTGTGATTAATTTTCATTTCTAAAGACTTTGCAATCTTAAGAGTTGATTTCTTCATTGGTCAGTACTAAAGAACGTTCTGTAGACTTGGAACATGCTGCTCTCCAAATTTGAGTAAATTCATCATGGCATTGAATAATCCTGTTACTGGAGAAATACAGTATTGTTTTTATCAGCCTAACCTTGGTACATTCCAGTGGCTGGAATATATTCTGTTTACCACATTCACTTCTTTATAACTTTTATAAGGATTTGGTAGAAGGCTATTAACATAAATACTTGGGTATCACACTGCTGTCATGTAGAAAAAAGTTTTTTGTTTTGCTAATCTGAGGTTTAGTCCATTTAATGTGTCAAAGCCAGATTTCTTAGGTCAGTTTTGACTTTCTCCACAGTGTATTAAGTATTTTTGGTTTTGCCTGCAGTCTTATATGAGTTTATTGTCAGTGCCTTTTTTTCGAGTTTTTGTTCATCTTCATAACATGTATATTTACTGAAATAACTCTTCCCTACCAAGGTATGAAGAAGAAAAGTTAAAAAAGAAACAAAAAAGGTATATGCACACCTTGACTGGGTTGCATCTAGACTAGTCCATTTGCATTGCACAGACTAACTCTTCCTTATTGGTTGGTTAGCTTGTAGACAAAGATAATAGCATCTGTAAATATAAACATACCCCAGAATCCAAATACAGAGTGAATCTAAAATTCCCGATGCTGAATATGGCTTGGATTCACCCTGTTTTAACACCATGTATAATGCCAATTAGGAATTAAAGGCCACAGCCCCTCTTCACTCCTTTTTGGTATACGTATACTGATGAGAAAACCAGAGAAATTGCTAAGAATACTATTTGAAAAACCAATTACCTCTAAGACTTTATCTGTTTCACCATATTCTTTACATGTCTAGTGGTTTTGATAAATACATGTACTTATTTAAGGAATCAATTTATTTCCCTGGGGTTTATGATTATATTTGCAATGTACATATTCTTTGGCTAACCAACATTGATTTCCCTGTATGCTTATAAATGGCCTGCTAACCAGTCAAATCCTACATACAATAAAATACCTAAAATTCAGTATACCATTTAATAGTTAAATACTCTGCTTTCCATCTTTAATTTTGAATACTTCTGCTTTGAGCATAACAAACTATTAGCTCTTAATATCTTGGCATAGAACATGAAAGGCAAGGATATAAAATAATTACCATTTTATATACTAATTTAGAACAGTGTAGAATTTGGAGCTAACTTGTTAATGGATTTTTAAAAAATAATGACATATTAGCAAAACTGTTTTAATACTAAGTGTCTTAAGAGTTAGGGTGAGAAATTTGTATGTAGTTATTACTTTGACCATTCTAAGGAACCAGTTATAAGGAACTGAAACATTCTTAACTTTGAGGACGTTTTGACTCTCTTGATGAGCAAGAATTCCGTTGACCTTGTGACGGAATCATAGCTTTACATTTTTGTATGACACTTAACAGTTTAACAAACATTTGAACATAGAGGTGTGAACAGTAATTTTAGATCTTGCTAATTTTTTTTTCTAGGCACTAGTGTACATTTGCCAGACAGATAACTGAAATTAAAAATATAATCTGTAATTGTATACTGAAGCCAGTTGCTTCATGGATTTCAAAATGAATTACCTTTGTTGATAAAATCTGCTGGGCCTTTTTACAAAGTTCTTAGTATTCAGTTACCTAGAATTTAGGCATCAGAAAAATAGTAGAACTATACTTTTTATTTAAATGTATTTTTTGATAACCTACCAGTACTATTTTATCTTGTTTGTTTGTTTGTTTTCTGTTTTAAAAACTTCTGTTTAACCTTGATAGAATCATTACATGTATGTTTCAGGCACTTCCTTATTTTTTTGTACCAAGTTTTTTTACTCTTAAAAAATAATAAATTCTTGTCAGCTTGAAAATGGTAACATTAAAGTTTTAAAGATAAAGGAGCATATTTTAAGACATTTCACAGAGACTGTATGAGGAGGAGCTTACTTAAGCTCCCTATTAAGAAATCCCTATGATGAGTACTGGTAATAATAGGGTTTCAAAACTGAGTGTGGAAGTATAGGAATTTTAAATGTTGTAGATGTTTCTTTCAAACAGTTCCTCAGTGCCAAGTATGGCCAGGGAGAGATAACAGTTGTTAACATGTTTGAATGTAGTTTAAAAGTAAAGTAATTGTGAAATTCGTTCTTAAGGATATTTCAGATTTTGAAAAGATTGGTTGTATACTGCAAGCCTTACCAAGAATATGTACCTTTCAGATTTTTGGTACCAGCATATTAAAAAAAAAAAAAAAATGTTTTTAAATGTTGTTAATCTGGCTTTACCACAGACCAAGACTCTTCAGTCTCATTTACTAATGTTCAGGTGATCCTAGTAATGAGTGGTGATGATCATAGTAATGTAAACATAGTAATGAAAAGTATCTTTATATATCAAATTGTTTTAAACTCCCCTCCATCAGTAATTCCAACTAGTAGAAATATAATAGACTATGGTACATTATCTTCTTTAAAGGGTTGTTTATAATTGTGTGGTAATTACATAATTCTAATCTCCACTTGCCTAAATTTTGATATGATCTCTGTGCAACACACTACTAATCGAGGCAGATTTTTAACCACCTCTGGATATTTCTGATTATTAAATTCGATGGCTTCTTACTATCAAAATAAGTGAAAGGCATTTATATTCTAAGTGTACTAGTAAATTTTATACAATAATTCTGATTTCTATAAATGTGCATTTTTATCACTGAATTTAAAAACATTGATCAGTTGGTGGGATTGGTATCATTTTAATATTTCGGTTAACAGAATCATTTTTGAGGGAGTTTTTCCTGCCACTTTCTCATCACTTACATCCCTGTCCCAGCCATGCTATGGCTCCAAGATTTTAATATACTTGTTATAGTTTGAACTTTTAGTAAAGTTTATGGGCATTTGTACATAAAGTATATTACAGTCTTTGAGGAAACAACAGTCACATTTCTTGCCAGTGTCCTCTTGTCTTTAAAAATTACCTTTCATGGTTGGGGAAATGTCTGGTAACCTTTTTACTATGTCTGCTTCTTTGCAAAGCTTTGTTTTTAACAGAATAATATTCTATGCTAAAAGTAGTCACAGTTTTTAAAAGAAAACTGTTCACTTGCTAGTGTCTTATTATCTATATTGTTTTTCATTAACCAGAGTTGATCAAGAGCTTAATGGAAAACAGGATGAACCGAAAAGTGAACAGTAAGTTTGGCATCTAGTCCAGACAAGACTGAAGAATGTGCTGATGAAGCAGTGCTCTTTTTTGCATTTATAATGCATTTATTGGCCCTGATTTTTATGTAACCTGTTACAAAATTGACTTGATTCTTCCTTAATGGACTTTTGTATAAGGGACTGTTCACTGCTGTATTGGTTTGCAAATTTCTTGAATTTAGCTCTTTATTAGCTAATTATATTGTACTCATTTTATATTTTATATTGCTGAATAGCAGAGAACCACACTTTATATAAAGCAGTTTTTGCATTTGTTTGTTGAATGATACATCTTCTTCAGTAAAATATTTATATGCCTAAATGGTAAAGGAAAGAGATAATATATATTTTTATGTTTCTGAGCAATATTTTTTAATGTATACCTGTCTTGTGGAAGAATGTGCAGGTAAATGAGATCATGATTTGTAAAGTGCATGTTCGAATTTCTGTTTTTGTAGATGGTTAGATACATTTCCTGGGTAACTTACAGAATAAAGTTGCTCATAAGATGAGGGACAGTTAAACTGGTTCTCATGAACACCCAAAGGTCATGTTCATAATCTAAGTAGATGTATACTATCCTAGGCTTTTTTCTCATTTAATAAATACCGTTTAATTCAGAAGCGCAAATACAAATGTATTGCACACTGTTTCCTTTTTAAACTTTAAAGACAAGTCAAAAAGCCATTTTTAGAACTACAGAGGCTAAGAATTGGGATTTGTATATATGTATATATGGGACATTTTATCTTCTGGCCCAAAGTCAGAACTTTATTATAAAAATTTTAGATTTGTTCACTAATGTGAAATAAGCTGTGTGTCCAGGGTATCACTCTCCAGAATTTGTGAGTGCAGTGTAGTATTCAGAGAATGTGATGAGTTCTTCACTGTCACTATTTTTCTGTAGAAAATAGGGGCTGCTTTTTTAACTGCTCTCAATGTGGGCACTTTACCAAAATACTTTATCAATTATTTAAACTTGATAATAAGTGTTTGACCTAGTCAGATATTGTGTGTATTCACATTTTCTTTTGAATCATGTTGACAGTACTGTAAAACTAAGTTATTTTGTAAGTCTTAGAGCATCACTGCATTATGCTGTTTTGGATGACACATTTATATTAACTTTTTGTTTAATTTGGTAAGTACCTTGACACTATATTAAAATACATTGTCCTTAGGTGCTCGAACAGAACTTAATTGCCCGCAGAATCATCCTAAAACAGTAGGTTGGTCTAATATTGTGTCATACACTTGTGTGACTCATTTGGAAAACTTGGTATCCTCCAAATTTGAGGGTACTGCCACACTCTGGGCCTTCCTGTAAGGCAATTTATTAAAGAGTGTCCTAGAGTAGCAAAATTGGAGCAAAGGAGGGCTAAGCTTTTAGGCTTTATTCTGTCAGACTGAACATACATGTGGCTTTCACCATTGCCATTTTTAATACAAAGTTTGTATTACCAAGAGAATTTTCCTTTACTTTTTGTCCTTCTCAGTTATAAACTTGACATGCTAAACCTAAGTCTAATCCTGGAGGATTCCCAGGATGAGATGTTCCTCAGCAGCCTTCTGACTTACCTTGGATAAGCAGCTGTAGGCAGATCCTAAACTAACGTCATTCTGGCAAGTAAAGCCAAAACCATTATTGCTTGCTCAAACCTTAGAAACGGCTTGTGTTGAAAAAGCAAACTAATAATAACAACTTAGCCATTCCTTCTGAATTGAACCATATGAGAATCATGGATAAACGATTGTGGAATTTAATTGTGATTAGGGTATGTATTTGTAGAGCTCTTTAAGTAGTCTTTCATCTATAAAAGTCTTTATCCTGCTCACAGTTTGCTGAGCTTTTTAAATAGGTGGTTTTCCTCCAAATTAACAGTTTTTCAGTTTCAACAGTTTATTGTGTTTGTTCACTTTTGCTTTTGCAAGCATTGTTCCTAACTACAGATACAGCTTGTTGCAAAAGTGGTGCATTTTCTTAAATATTTTTTGAAGTACAACTAGCCCGTCATCCATTAGAACATTAAAAATCAGAGGGAACACTGTTAACACTTGGGATGTAACGAAAGGGATGTGCCGTGAATCGCTAGAGTAAAACACACCTGCTCTAACCTGCACCTTAATGGAATCTGGTATAGAGATGTGCCCCATAATAAATGTCTCATAACCCTAAGGCTTAAGATCATAACTGGTAGGTTGGAGGAGAAGCATTTACTAAGTTTGTTGTTAATCGTTTGTCTTTGTGTGACATTTCCCCCATATCATTCAATTTTAATTTTCCATTACTGATTGAAGTGAAAGTACATATAATTGTAATATTTCATGTTTCTCCTAAGGTCATGGATCTAACTTAACTGGTTTAATTTGATTTTTGTCAGTATATTTTGTTGTACTTGGGCTCTGAATGCCTCTTAGTCAAAAGTTTCTTGTATAAAGTAATTTGGTTGTGTTCTGCTGGATCATATTCCTAGGTAGCACCAAGGAAAGATGGTATATTGACCTCACAGTTTAAGCTTAATAGCCTTTACCTTGGGTGGAGCTTGGTGGTGGAATATGATTCTAGGTAAGCCCTAGCAGGGTAGTTTGAAAGGAAAATAACAAAACAAGGAAGGAAGAGAAAGAAAACTATAAAGGGGTTCTCTCAGATGTCACTGAATGTGTCTGTAAAGGGAAATAGTGTGTGTGGCAGCTCTTGGCACCATGCAGTAGGCTTTCTTGCATCCAACAGGAAAACCTGCAGGCTTCACACGGAACATGTGAGTAAGAAGACTGGAAGTGAAGGAGGCAAAGACTGGTAACACCTATAATGAGAATTTGTATTTTCCTCTGCTTTGTCTCTTCATACAGAAACAAGTTTGAACAGAGAGGGTCAGCAGTAACAGTGCTCAGATTAAAGTTTAGGACTAGGTTATTTTTTATGTTTTCTAAGATTGGTAAACGTTAATGTAGTCTTTGAAAGTGGGCATCGCTATTTAGTAACTTGCAGTGAGTACTGAAATTTGCTGATTGATGAGTATATGTCAGTAGCTAGAATTTGTTCGGCTGCAATTTCAGAATTTAAAAAGGTAAGGGATCTGCTTTTTGATAGAGACTTCTTGTAGAGGACTATATAGCACCACTATTTGGTTGTTTTTATGTGAGTGCTCAGGGAATCTCGAAGTGTTTGATTTAGTGCGGAAGTGGCTTTTTTAGATTTCTTCAATTGACAGATAAATTAGCATTAGGATATTATCGGATAGAACGGGCCAGTTTCCTGATGAGATTGGTAAAGGTATATATAAGGTGACAGTTGCTTTGTCCTCCTTTTCCCCATGTTATATATGGAAAATTAGTAACGTTGCTTAATCAGAAGGGAGAAGATAGGCTGAAAATAGATTTGCTAATCCGTCCCATCTTGTTTTCATGCTTATTTTTTTCCCATCCTATTTAGATATTTGAGAACTGGATCACAAACCTCAAAAGAAAGGAATAGAGGAGTTAATGTGCTTATTAATTAGACCACCTGTTCCGTTAGAGTTTATCTTGTCGCAGGGACCAGGAATTGGAGTTGAGTTGCTGGGAGAAAGCATTACGAATTTACATTCACATGAGAAGGTCAGCTGGTAAGGGCAGTGGAGACCATCTGTGCAGTGTTCTAATAGTACTGAAGAATTACCTGGGGAGCCTTTCACTCCCTCTTCCGCCACCCAAGATTCTGAATGAATTAGAGTTAGATCAGAGGTGAGTCCCTGTAATGTAACTTTCTTTCAAAGTTCTAAAAATAGTACTTGAAAATAAGATAATGTGTTAATAAACACCAGGAGTGACTCTAAAATTTGAACAGAACTGTTATTTTGTTTCAACTATGTATGCTAGATCTACTTAATTTCTTATGTTTTGAGATTTACTTTAAAAACTCTATGAAAAGCACTTAAACACGTAATGAAAATCAAAGGTTTAATGCTTTCAGATTGATAAAGAACAATATTAAACTGTTTGCTTCGGATAGCTGTCTGAGTCTTATGTGACCTTATATAAGAGGTTAAAACATTTACATTTTGAAATCTGTGTGTTTTCACAATCAGTATGGCTAAGGAGGAACTTGGAAAATAATACTAATCTGCTGCTCCACTGCACTTTTTGTATACAGACTTTTTAAGTTATGCCCCTTAAACTGTTCATTTACATAAACCTAACTGGTAAATATTGGAGGTGTTCGGGGCTACTGTCTTGCACAGCCGATTGGACACTGTTCACCTGGAACACAATTTAGAGTTAGTCACCTACACACTTTGATACGAATTCCAAAAATTCAAGTATTTTTCTTAATGTAAGTTCACGTTGTTGCCATGTAGACACAATGTGCTGTGATCGTTTCACTATTCAAAATATGTTGCCTAGGCTGGTGCTGTCATTTTACAGTGTGAGAAATTTAGTTCTGATGACTGTGTGTGGAAGATGTTGATGTGATCCCTGTAAGAAAGGAAAGAGTTGGTCTTGATTTACTAAGGAGATGTAATATTGTATTTTTCTCTGACTTATTAGGAATACAATAACTTGTGTCCTGATTTGTTGCACATGATACTTTTGCAACGTTAATGAATTTAAATAAATTAATTGTAAAGTTTGTTTTTGACTCATTTTTATCACATATTTTGTCTTACATTACGTCACTAAATTTTTACACTGAGATTTTATCTTGTAAGCCTTTCAGTAGTTACAGAACTTTTGTTTCTCTTTATGTAGTCTGGGCACTACTTGCTATTCTTCAAAGGGGTGAAGTGTTCATTCTGCTTTCATTTTAAACATTGTCGAAACTATCAAACTTTGTATCTCATAGTTTAGAATCATTTTGGTAGTGGGGAATCCAACAATAAAATCAGTCCAATAAGTGGCTGAAAGCATGGCTTAAATGAGAATGTTTAGCTAACAAAACTGCTCAGAGATTCCATTTGATAGCACTTGTTTATGTATTTACTCCTTAATCACTGTTCACCTACTTAATGGCAAACAGCCTTACACATCATGCTGCCTTTAGTCCACTCAGGATATGCCATTTGGGTTTATGTAAACTCAATATATATTGCAGTATTCGTCTTGCACTAGGTACAAATTTTAAATACAAGTTCTCCCACATTAAAATTCTTCAGAACTCAACAAGAGCTTGTTGGGCTAACTGAATTGCAGCCGTATTTTGAATCATAAAGTGATACCTGCTCTAATCTTTTCAGAATTGGTCTTCAATTTAGTACTACAGGATCTTCAACAGTATTACCCTGAACACACTTCAGGCATAAAATGTGACTGCCCTAACATTCCTAATTGTGTATCTAACAGCGGATAAGCTTATTATGAACGATTTGGTAAACCTGGTGAATTACTCACAAAGGAAGCTCGTCCACCGGTCTAGGGCTTGAAAGCTGCGGGCCCCACGCCCTTCCTCCCTCCACACCACACCCTCCGGTGGCAAGGCTTGAGTGGCGTGTGGGAGGAGGGGCTGGGCGGGGCCTCCCGGCCCACCCGCGTGCTGTCACTTCCAGGTTCGGCGAGCACTTCCGGGTCGTCGGCGCAGCTCTGCGGCTTCTGCGACGGCCGAAGAGGTGGTCGGGTAGTAGGTGCTGCCTGCTGGGCTGCTGGCTGCTCCGCTTCTGTCCGCTCCGCGGCGGGAAGCGCCTTCCCCACAGGTACTGGGTGAGCCGCACCCGCGCTCTTTGCCGTCCCCCAGAGGTGGGGTTGCGGTCGGTTGGGTCTTCGAGGGCGGCGCGGAGGGCAGGGGCCCGGGGTGGGCCCGTTACTGACTTCGCTGCCGGGATGGCCAGGCGACCGGTACCCGCGAAGGAAAAGTGCGGGAGTCGGCGGGAGGAGGTTGCGCCCTGCGGCAGGAGGTTTGTGGTCCACAGGGCGCCAGCTGAACGGTCCTGGGGGAGGTCTTCAGCCCAGCACCTTATTGTTAGCCAGGTGAATGTCTTTACGCATCCAGAGTTGTTGTGTTGTTTCGTTTTGTTTTTGCCGAATTTCAGAGGAGCGCATTCCGTAAGTGTCTCATTCCTGGGCTGCTTCGCTTATTTGAAATCTGCCTTAAAGTTCAAGCGGGCTCCCACAGGGTAACGAATTTAAACTGGATGATTTGATCAGGAAGGACGAGGACTACTGAGTTAGTTCCGAATGTGGAGCCCTTCTAATTAATTTTCTAAATTGCGAAGTGAAGGAGCACGAAATGGATGTGAGGGATACCAGATCTAACAGATTTGAACATTTCATAAGGGATTTTTAAGAATCTAAAATAATTAAAGTAACTAACAAATGTTTAAATAACTTAAAGCTATTTTTTTTAAATTAGTATCTATTGTATGTGTATAATTGCCACATAACATTAGTTTCAGGTTAATTAGTGTTTTCCTTTCCTTCAGACAGATACTAGAAGCGGAATTTCTGGATCATTTGGTAGTTCTATTTTTAATCTTTTGCAGAACTTCCATGCTGTTTTCCATAGTGGCTGCAGCAGTTTGCATTCCTGCCAACAGTGCACAAGGGTCCCGTTTTCTCTACTTTCTCGCCCACACTTATTTCTTGTCTCCTTGAGAATTGCCATTATCACATGTGTAAGGTGATATTTCATGGTGGTTTTGATTTGCATTAGCCTGATGATTAGTGGTATTGAGCATCTCTTTATGTGTTTGTTGATCATCTGTAGGGGTTCTTTAGAAAAATGTTCAGATCTTTTGCCCATTTTTTAATCAGGTTGTTTGTTTGCTGTTGTATGAATTCTTTTTTATGATTTGCAAATAGTTTCTCCTATTCAGTACGTTGCTTTTTGTTTCTGTTTTTTTATGTATATATTTATATATTATCCCTTCAAACCTCTTTACTTTTTTGGGTGTATGCATTGTGCTCAACATTCCAGTTCACTTGTCCTCTGACTTTAAAATGTAACTCTTTTGTATGTATTTAGCATATATATAAACATGTAAAAGTCAATCTTTTGATTGATTCAAACTTTCAGTGTCTGTTTTCCATTGACTTCCTCTCTACCATATCCCACTCCCTCAACTACCAATCTGTTCTCTGAAACTATGCGCTTGGGTTTTTTTCCTTTTTTGGTTTTAGATTCCACCTGTACCCGATATCATACGGTGTTTGCCTTTCTCTGTCTCACTTCACTTAATGATAATGCCCATGATGGGGCGCCTGGGTGGCTAAGTCAGTTGAGCATCTGACTTGATTTTGGCCCAGGTCATGATCTCGTGGTTCGTGGGACTGAGCCGCATGTCAGGCTGTGCACTGACAGCACAGAGTCTCCACCCCCCCCCCCCCGACCCTCCCTCGCTCTCTCTAGCTCTCAAAATAAAATGGTAATGCCCTTGAGGTCTATCCGTGTTGTAATTGGCAAGATTTCATTCTTTTTATGGCTGAATAATATTCCGTTGTAATATATTCACCATGATGCCTTTATCCGTTCATCCATTGATGGACACCTAGGTTGCTCTGATAGCTTGGCTGTTGTAAATAATGTTGCAGTGAACATGGAGTGCATATATCTTTTCAAGATAGTGTTTTCATTTGGGGGGGATAAATACCCAGAAGTGGAATTGCTGTATCCTCTGGTAGTTAATATTTGTAACTTTCTGAAGAACTTCCATACTGTTTTCCATGGTGGCTGCACCAATTTACATTCCCCCCAATAGTGCAAGAGAGTTCCCTTTTCTCCATCGTCACCAATACTTGTTGTTTCTTGTCTTCCTGATAGTGGCCATTCTAACAGGCATGAGGTGATATCTCATTGTGGTTTTGATTTGCATTTCCCTGATGATTAGTGATGTTGAGCTTCTTTTTGTGTGTCTGTTGGCCATTTATTTGTATGTCTAATTTAGAAAAATGTCTGTTCATGGGACGCCTGAGTGAGTCCGTCGGTTAGGCGTCTGACTCTTGATTTCAGCTCAGGTCATGATCTCACAGTTTGTAAGATGGAGCCCCAGGTTGGGCTCTGCGCTGACAGTGTGGAGCTTGCTTGTGAATCTTTCTCCCTCTCTTTCTGCCCCTCCCCTGCTTGCACAAAATAAATAAACATTAAAAACATTTAAAAAAAAAAAAGAAAAATGTCTTTTCAGATCTACTGCCAATTTTTAAATTGGGTTGTTATTTTGCTGTTCGTTGTATGAATTCTTTATATAATTTGGATATTAATTTCTTATCAGATAGATGATTTGCGGATATTTTCTCCCACTCAGTAGGTCGCCTGTTCATTTTGTTGACACTTTCCTTTGCTGTACAGAAACTTTTTAGTATGATGTAATCCTACTTATATATTTTTGCTTTTTGTGATTTTGCTTCTGGTGTCCAGTTTAAAATATCATAGCACCAGTGTCAAGGAACTTAACTGTAGCCTGTGTTTTCTTCTAGGAGTTTTATAGTTTTGGGTCTTATATTCAAGTCTTTCATCTGCTTTGAGTTGATTATTGTGGGTATAGTGTGTAAATTAGTGGTCCATTTTCATTCTTTTATATGTGTTTGTGCAGTCTTCTCAACATCATTTTTTGAAGATACTTCCCTTTCCCCGTTATTCTTGGCTTCTTTACTATAAATTCATTGAATATGTATGCCTGAGTTCATTTCTCGGCTGTTATGTTCTGTTGATATATGTGATTACCATGGCTTTGTAATATTGTGTAAAATCTGGGAGTGTGATTCCTCCAGCTTTGGTCTTCACTCTCAAGATTGCTTTGGCTGTTTGGGGGTTTGGGGGTTCCATACAAATTTTAGGATTGTTGTGTGTCTTTGAAAAATGCCATTGGAATTTTGATAAGGATTGCATTGAATCTGTAAATTGCTTTGGGTAGTAAGGAAGGACATATTAATAATATTGCTTCTTCTACTCCATGAGCATGGAATGTCTTTCCCTTTATTTGTGCCTTTTTTCAATTTATCTCACTGAATAAACTGAATAATGTAGTTTTCAACATATAGGTCTTTTACCCTCTTAGTTAAATTTATTCCTAGGTATTTTGTTCCTTTTGATGCAATTGCAAATATGATTGTTTTCTTTATTTCTCTGATAGTTATTAGTGTATAGAAACTCAGTAGATTTTTGTGTATTGATTTTGTATCCTGTGACTTTACTCAGTTTGTTAATTTATTCTGACAGTTTTTGATGGAGTCTTTAGTGTTTTCTGTATATAACATGTTGTCTACAAATAGTGACAGTTTTACTTTTTCCTTCTCAATTTGGATGCTTTTTGTTTCTATATCTTGCCTAATTGCTCTGGAAGGACTTGTAGTACTTTGTCACATATAATAGGATAAGAGTCGTGTCTTGTTCGTGATCTTAGAGGAAAAGACTTTCTTTTTAAAAAAAAAATTCTTTTTTTTTTTTTTTAAATTCTTTTTTAATGTTTATTCATTTATTGAAATAGAGACAGAGCACAAGTCGGGGAGGGGCAGAGAGAGATAGAGATACAGAATCCTAAGCAGGCTCCAGACATGGGACTGGAACTCATGAACCCTGAGATCATGACCTGAGCTGAAGTCGAATGCTCAGCGTACTGAGCAACCCAGGCTTTCTGTTTATCATTGTTGAGTGTGATTTTAACTATGGGCTTGTGCTATACGGCCTTTATTATGTTGAGGTATGTTTCCTCTAAATCTGCTTTGTTGAAAGTTATCATAAATGGATGTTGAATTTTGTCATATACTTTTTATGCATGTATTGAAATGATAAGATTTTTATCGTTCACTTGGTTATTATGGTGTATTACATTGGCAGATTTGAGGTTCTTGGGCCATGCTTACATCCCTCGAATAAATCCCCCTTGATCATGGTGTATGATCCTTTTAATGTATTGTTGAATTCAGTTTGCTAATATTTATTGAGGATTTTTGCATCTATGTTTATCAGGGATATTGGCCTGCAGGGTTTTTTTTGGTTTTTTTTTGGGGGGGGGTGTTTGTTTTGTTTTGTTTCTTGTAGGATCCTTGTCTGGTTTTGGTTTCAGAGTAATACTGGACTCTTAAATGAGTTTGGAAGAGTTTGTTCATCTTCTCTATTGAAAGAGTTTGAGGATTGGTATTCTGTTTTGAATGTTAGGTAGAATTTATCGGTGAAGGCGTCTGATCCTGGGCTTCTGTTTGTTGAGAAGTTTTTGATTACTGAGTAAATTTCCTTATCATTGATTGGTGTGTTCATGTTTTCTATTTCATCATCATTTGGTTCTGTGTTTTTAGGAATTTCTTCTAGGTTGTCCAACTTCTTGGCATATAATTGTTCATAGCAGTCTCTTAAGATCCTTTCTATTTCTGTGGTGTCATTTGTAACATCTCTTTCGTGTCTGATTTTATTTGAATTGTTTTTTCTAGGTGTATTTATGAATTTAACTAAAGGCTTGTCAGTTTTGTTTATCTTTTCAAAGAGCCAGCTCTTTTTTTCATTGATACTCTCTAAGGCTTTTAAATCTCTGTTTCATTTCTGTCTTTATTTTCTTCCTTCTGCTGTGTGTGTGTGTTTTAGTTCTTGAGGTGTAAAGTTAGGTTGTTTGTGAGACTTCTCCAGGTAAGCCTTTATCACTATGAACTTCTTTCTTACAACTGCTTTTGATGTATCCAACAAATTTTGGTATGTTGTATGTCCATTTTCTTTGTCTCAAGACATTTTTTTATTTCTCTTTTGATCTCTCCTTTGATCTATTGGTTATTCAGTAACATATTGTATAATCACACATTGTGAATTTTCTAGGTTTCTTTGTGTAATTTCTGGTTTCATATCATTATAATCATAAAACATGTTTGATATGATTTCATTCCACCTAAATTTATTGGCTTGTTTTGTGGCCTGACATATCATCTATCTTGGAGAATGTTCCATGTGCACTTGAGAGAAATATATATTGCTTTTGGATGGAATGTTCTGTATGTATAATTTAAGTCTGGCCTAACATGTTCTAAGACCAGCATTTCCTTATTAATTTTCTGTTTGACTGAAAATATTGAAATCTCCTATTACTGTATTGCTGTCTTTCTCCCTGTATGTCTGTTACTCCTTGCTTAATATGTTTAGATACTTCTATGTTGGGTGCACAAGTATTTCCAAATGTTCTATTCTGTTGTTGGATTGACCCCTGTATCATTATGTGACACTCATCTTATCACTTATTGCAGTCTTTGTGTTTTAAAGTTTCTTTTCTCTCTTTTTTTTAAACGTTTATTTATTTTGAGAGAGTGTGTGTGCAAGCAGGGGAGATGCAGAGAGAGAGGGAGAGAGACGATCCCAAGCAGGTTCTGTGCAGTAAGTGCAGAGCCCTATGTGGGACTCAATCCCATGAACCCCGAGATCATGACCTGACCTGAAATCAAGTGTCAGTGCTCAACCGACTGCGCCAGCCAGGTGCCCCTAAAGTTTATTTTTCTGATAGAAGTATAGCTACATCACCTTTCTTTTGGTTTCCATTTGCATGGAATATCTTCTTCCATCTCTTCACTTTCCATTTTACATGTTCTAAAATGTAGGCATTTTGTGCAGGCAGCATATAGATGGGTCTTTTGTTTATATATATGCATATATATATATATATATATATGCATATATATAATACACACACACACACACACATACATTCAGCCACTCTATGTCTTTTGATTGGAGAATGTAGTGCATTTACAGTTATAGTAATTATTGATAGCTATGTACTTACTGCCATTTTGTTAATTGTTTACTGGCTGTTTTTGTAGTTCTCTTCCTTCTTTCTCTCTTCCTTTGTGGTTTGATGACTTTCTTTAGCAGTATTCTGATATTCTTTCCGTTTATCTTTTGTGTGTTTGCTGTAGAGATTTGCTCTGTGATTACCAAAAGGCTTATATATAATAACTTATGTCTGTGTTAGTTTCAGGCATACAACATATTGCTTTGACAGTTTTATACATTACTCAGTGTTCACCATGGTATCTGTCACCATACAGTGTTATTACAATATTATTAACTGTATTCCCTATGTACTTTTCATCCCTGTGACTTCTTTTATAACCAGAAGTTTGTACTGTTTAATCTCTTTTATTGTGCCCATTCCTCCCACCTGCCTCCCTTCGGACAACCGTCAGTTCTCTGTATTTAAAAGTGGTCTGTTTTGTTTTTGTTTTTTTTTTTTTCAGAATCCACCTATATGTGAAATCATATGGTACTTGTCTTTCTCTGTCTGACTTATTTCATTTAGCATAATACCCTCTAGGTTCATTCATGTTGCCACAAATGGCAAGATACTCTTTTTTATGACTGCATAGTATTTCTTTGCATATATACACCACTTTTTTTTTCTTTTAGTATAGTTAGCACACAATGTTACATTACTTTCAGGTGTACAGTTTAGTGGGTTGACATGTTTATACATGATGCTATGTTCACCACAAGTGTAGCTACCATCTGTCCTATTACATTGCTATTAAAATGTGTTGACTGTATTCCTTATGTTACGCCTTTTATTTGACTTATTCCATAACTGGAGGACTGTATCTCCATCTCCCCTTCACCTATTTTATCCAACCCCTCACCCCTCTTCCCTCTGGCAACAGTTCTCTGTATTTATCAGTCTGATTCTGGTTTTTGTTTATTCATTTGTTTGGTTGTGGGTTTTGTTTGTTTTGGTTCCACTGATGCGTAGAATCATGGTATTTGCCTTTCTTAGTCTGACTTATTTCACTTAGCATAATACCCTCTAGGTCTATCCATGTTGTCTCAAAACGCACAATCTCATCCTTTTTTATGGCTGAGTAATAGTCTGGTGTGTGTGTGTGTGTGTGTGTGTGTGTGTGTGTGTGTGTGGATATAGATATAGATGTGGATATATACACAGACATACCATATTTTCCTTTTCCATTTCTCTACTGATGGACACATGGGTTGCTTCAGTATCTTGGCTATTGTAAATAATGCTGCAGTAGACATAGGGGTGCATATATTTTTTTCAGATTAGTGTTTATTTTCTTTAGGTAAATACACACTAGTGTAATTACTGGACTATATAGCTTTGTTTTGTTTTGTTTTGTTTTGAGGCACTGTTTTCCACACTGGCTTCACCAATTTACTTTCCCTCCAACAGTATAGGAGGGTTCCCTTTTCTCCACATCCTCACCAACACTTGACATATTGTGTGTTTTTGGTACTAGCCATTCTGATAGATACGAGGTGATATCGTGGTTCTCATTTACATTTCCCTGATGATTAATGATGTTGAGAATCTTTTCAGGTGTCTCTTGGCCACTTGTACGTCTTCTTTGGAAAGATGTCCAATCAGGGCTTCTCCCTATTTTTTAACCAGATTATTTGTTTTTTCGTGTTGGGTTGTAGAAGTTTTTTATATATCTCGGATATCAACCACTTACCAAATACATCATTTGCAGACATTCTATCCCACTCACAAGATTGCCTTTTGTTTGATTGATGGTTTCCTTTGCTGTGCAAAAGCTATTTATTTTGGTGTAGTCCCAATAGCTTAATTTTTGCTTTTGTTTCCCATGCCTGAGGAGACGTATGCATAAATAAGTTGCTAAGGGCAGTGTCCAAAAGATTACTGCCTATGTTTTCTTCTAGGAGTTTCATGGTTGCAGGTCTCACATTTAGGTCTTTAATCCATTTTGTGTTTATTTTGTGTTTATTTTGTGTATGGTGTTTGTGTTTGGTGTCAGAAAGTGGCCCAGTTTTCCCAGTACCATTTATTGAAGAGACTGTCTTTTTCCCATAGTATATTCTTGCCTCCTTTGTGATAGGTTAATTAGCCATATAAATGTGGTTTTTATTTCTGGGCTGTCTGTTTTGTTCCATTGATTGATATGTCTGTTTTTATGCCAATACCATAACGTTTTAATTACTATAACTTCGCAATGTAGTTTGAGCTCAGGAAGCATGTTGCCTTCAGCTTTGTTCTTCTTTGTCCAGATTGCTTTGGCTACGTGGGTTTTTGTTGTTCTGTATAAATTTTAGGCTTTGCTGTAGTTCTGTGAAAAATGCCATTGGAATTTTGATATGGATTGCATTGAACTTGTAAATTGCTTTACATAGATTGTATGGAGATTTTAACAATACTCTTCCAGCCCAAGAGCATGGAATATCTTCCCATTTATTTTTGTTGTCTTCAATTTCTTTCACCAGTATCTTACATTTTCAGTGTACAGGACCTTCACCTTGTTTAAATTTATTTTTATTTTATTCTTTTTGATGCAATTGTAAATGAGATTGTGGGGTTTTGTTTTTTTTTTTCTTTTTTAAAGTTTGTTAATTTTGAGAGACAGAGCGTGCTGGGAGCAGGAGCAGTGGGCAGAGAGATTAGAGAATCCCAAGCTGGCTCCATTCTATCAGCCTGTAGAGCCAATGAGTTTTTGTTTTTGTTTTTTTTTTTTTTAATTTCCCTGATAGTTCATTGTTATAATTATTTTCTGGATAACTCTTAGAGTGTTGTCAAGTGGGCATGACCTAAGAGTTGGTACTCCTACTTTCTCAAGTTTCTCTCTCTATTGGGACCTCTTGTTGCCCTTTTTAACCCCTCCCCCATCCACCCACGTAGATTTTTTGCCTAAATTTACTAAGCAGATACTTATATGGCTTCCATTATGAGTTAGTTGCTGTTTGTTCTAGACAATTGGTTTACTTCCGTGAACAAAACAGATAAAAGCCCCTATTGGAAGATGCAAAAAATAAACATAATTACATAACATGTTAGGTGGCAGTGCCATCAAAAACACATAGCAGGAGGGGCGCCTGGGTGGCGCAGTCGGCTAAGCGTCCGACTTCAGCCAGGTCACGATCTCGCGGTCCGTGAGTTCGAGCCCCGCGTCAGGCTCTGGGCTGATGGCTCAGAGCCTGGAGCCTGTTTCCGATTCTGTGTCTCCCTCTCTCTCTGCCCCTCCCCCGTTCATGCTCTGTCTCTCTCTGTGCCAAAAATAAATTAAAAACGTTGAAAAAAAAAATTAAAAAAAAAAAAAAAAACACATAGCAGGAAAAGGGGGATTGGGAAGTTCCAAAGTGGAGGTGCAAGTTGGTACTTTAAGTATGACCATCAGTTTAAGGCTCATTAAGTACAAGGTGTACTTGAAGGAATTGAGAGAATCAAGTAGGTATCTGGGGGGAGAGTATTCCAGGTAGAAAGAACAGCCTTTTCAAAGGCTTACATAGGCCGGTACTTCCCTGTCATGTTCTAAGAATAACATGGAAGGCAGTGTGTCTAAGACATACTGGGTGAGATCAAGGGCGAGATGGTAGGTCTGGTTGGAGAGATCATAGGCAACCAAATTCTTGTAAGGACTGAGTGAAATGGAAGGTTTGGAACAGAAAAGAGGTATGTTCTAACCTAAGTTTTAACAGATTTGGCTGCCAAATTGGGATTAAAGTGTAGGGGCAGTGTGGAAGCAGGGAAACCAGTTAGGAAGCTAGTTCAGTAATCCAGTGGCAGATGATCACAGCACAGACCAGGGTGATAACACGTGGTGGAGTAACATTGGAAATGGTGAGAAATGGATGGATTCTGAATGCACTTTGAAGATAGAGTTTACAGGATTTGCTAGGGATTAGATGTGGAGGTGAGATGAGGGGAGTGGAGGATAAGTTCAAAGGTTTTTGTGTAAACCCATAGAAGTATGGAGTTACATCAACTGAAAAGGGAAAAACAAAAAGTAAAATGTTGAGTAGGCAGTTGGAGCCAGTAGTGCCTTCAAGGGCAAGGTATATGCTAGCATATGAATTTAGGAATCCTCAGCAAGGATTATCCTGAGGAATGAGTGTAGACATCAAAAGACCACAGACAGTGATTTGTGACTTAGAGAATTCAGAAAGAACAAGGTAAACTAACAAATGATATAGGGAAGGATAAACCAGGGAGTTGAAGAGAACAACCCAGGGGCACTTGGTGGCTCAGTCGGTTAAGCATCTGACTTCGGCTCAGGTCATTATCTCACGGTCTGTGAGTTTGAGCCCTTTGTCAGACCCTGTGCTGACAGCTCAGAGCCTGAAGCCTGCTTTGGATTCTGTATCTCCTCTCTCTGTCCCCTCCACCTCTCACACTTGCTCACTGTCTCTCAAAAATAAATAAACATAAAAAAAAAGAAAAAACGTGTGAGGTCCCAGAAGCTAAGCCAAGGTCCTATATCAAAAGGGAGAGTCATCAGCTGTGTCAAATGATTAAGTCTGAAGAGGACTAAGAAATTTGGATTAGCTTCACCAATGCCGTTGGTTCACCCATCTGTTTCATTTGAGTGCTGGAGGCAAAGCCTGTGAGGAGTGAGTGTAAGAGAAAATGGGAAAGGAGGAATGAGAGATGGTGAGTGCAGGTAACTCTTGGGAGTGTTCCTTACAGAGGAACAGAGAAACAGAGTGCAGCTATGAGGAAAGGGAGTTGAGACTTTTTATTTTATTTTCGAGAGCACGCATGAGCCTGGGAGAGGGGCAGAGGGAGAGAGAGAGAGAATCTTAAGCAAGCTCCATGTTCAGCTCAGAGCCCAGCGGAGGGCTTGATCAAGGGCTTGATCCCAGGACCCAGGGATCATGACCTGAGCCAAAATCAAGAGTCACATGCTGTACCAACTGAGCCAGCCAGGTGCCCCAGGACTTTTTTTTTTTTCTTCCTGAGATAAGAGAAGTAGCCACCTTGTTTATTTGCTGATGGCAATGATCCTTAGAGATGGGAAATTTGAAGGTCAGGGGGAGAAGGACTAATTCAGTTGTTGGAATAATATTCTTGAGTGTACTAGAGGGATAGGCTTGATGCACAGGTTGAAAGATTGTATTTGAATAACAGCATGGATGGTTTGGCACAGTGACAGGCAGGGAGGCAAAGTATGTGCATACAGATGTTGGTAGGTGGTTTGGTACCATCTTGCGAGTCTGGAAGTTTCGTTGCTTCATTTTCCTAAGTAACGAAGAAAACTTTGTATCACACTATGACAAATTTTTAATATTTGATATTAGCATTTTGACATAACCACCAAGTTATTTGTTCACTAATACTTATTGAATACATACTAGTCATTGTTCTAGATGGTAAATTTTTTAACTGTGAACAAAACCCACTCTTATGGAACATCTATTTTAGTGGATGGAAACAGTAAGCATATGTGTGTCAGCTACAGTTAATGGTATGAATGAAAGTTAAAACAGTGTAAGGGGGAAGAGAGGTAGTTCTTTTTTTATAGGTTGGTCACAGAAGTCCTTTCTAATGAAGTGACATTTGAGCAGAGATGTGAATTAAATCAGGGAGTGAACCGTGGAGGTAGTTGGGAAGAACACTTGAAGCAAAAATGACAGTGCAGAAGCCCCAAAGCAAGAATATCTTGCCATATTGAAGACCAGCAAGGTACCAGTATGGCTGCATCAGAGTGAATGAAGGAATAAGTGGAAGAAGGTAAGTTCATTGAGGTAGTAAGGGACCCAGAGGATGTCGGCCTTGCAAACCATTAGGAGGACTTTATTCTGAGGTAGGATGCTATTGAACGTTTGCAATAAATGAGTGATGTGGCTTCATTTATGTTTTAAAAGGCTCAGTGTGGCTGCTCTAGCGGCAGGGGTGTTACAGGCAATTGTAGAAACAGGCAGAGCTCTTACAGGGCTATCACAGTAATCTTGGTGGCAGATGATGAGGACTTAATGGTAGCACTGGAGATGGCAAAAGTGGTCAGCTCCTGGCTATACTTAGAAGGAAGAGCTCAAAGGATTGGCTGACAGGTTGGATGCAGACTGAGAGAGAAGCTAAGGTTGAATGTAAAATTTTGGGGGTGTCCTATTTACACGAGACTAGATTTACTATTTACTAGAGTGAGCAAGCTGAGGGCAGAAAAGGTTTGGGAGGGACAGAGTCAGGAATTTGGTTTTTGTCACATTTCATTTGAGCTACCCTATTGATACTTTCAGGGAGTGTTGAGGCAATTTTATATATGGCAACAAGGGGACAAGGACTGGGGATATACATTTGGAAGTCATCAGCAAATAGTAGTAAAAGCCATAAGCCTGAATGAGCTAACTAAGGGAGTAAAACATATAGAGAAGACCTAAGAAGCCTTAAGGCCCTCCAGTAGAGGTCAGGTTGCTGAGGAGGAACCAGGCAAAGAAAACAATAGTAATATCCAGTGAGTTGGGAGGAGAGAACGGAGTGTGGCATCCCAGAAGCCAAAGAAAAGGTTTCAAGAAGGTAGACGTGATCTCCTGTATCAAATTCCATGGGCGTATAACGTGAAGATTGATAACTAACCATTATTTTTGCCGAGCTTTACTTGATAAAGTCTCCTGTCCATCTCTAAAGCTGAAAGTGCCATGAGGTCAGTGGTCTTGTGTATGACATGTAGCAGCAGCTCAAAATTTGTTGAAACTGTACTACTGCCACCCTATTTGAGCCCTCATTTCCTTCAAGTATGTTCTTCAGATTGCTGCCCATTTGACCTTTCCTGGGATGCTTCAGTGGTTCCCGTTATCTTCCCTGTAAAACCCTGGTGTCTCTCCTGGTGGAACAAATCCATCGTGTCCTCTTTCTCAGCTCCGTTTCCTACCACTGCCTATTCATCCTCCTTTAACTGTATCATTTCATACTCCTGTGGCTTTACTCGTTCTATTCTTCTTCTTTTGCTTGGCTGAAGTCTAGCTTGAAGAATCAGGAAGATTGGGGTAACCAGTCTACTCAGTCCACAGGTAGCCTGCATCATACACTCTATAGATCTATCATAGTTACTCTTCTCTATTGAGTTAAATCCTATTTTTGTATTTCTGTTACCCTGTCTAGAGTATAAGTTTTTTAGAATCCAGAGTATATCCTTACTTACCTTCCTGTCCCTGCTGCTTATGATAGTGCGATCTTCTTGATAGGCACTCTGTACATATCAAATGTTAAGGAAAAAAGGGAATGAAGCGAAGGCATGTACGTGGAAGCTGAAGACTGTCTGGATTAGTGACTTGACAGTAAGGAGAAAGGAATGGTAATATGTGATAAATTCAATCTAGATTAAGTTAAAAGGCAGACTTTTAAAAGAAATAGCAAAAATATACCTATATCTGTAAATGAGTATACCTGTACTTTGTGTAAAGGAGAATAAATGCCTATGTCAAAATAACAGAAAAGAATAAGTCATTTTTAACTGTTCTTTGTAATTCTTGGTTATAAGGCAATTTGCAATTATTAAGGGTTCTGATAGCATATATTAGTATGTGAAGTAGACTATATTACATACATGGTTTATAATGTTTAATACTTTCATATTAAATTTTTAGGACATCAATGCAAGCCTGAATAAGAAAAACAGTTTCTTCCTCCTAAGCCATGGCATATCAGTTATACAGAAATACCACTTTGGGAAACAGTCTTCAGGAGAGCCTGGATGAGCTCATACAGGTGGGAGACTAAACATCAGTTTTTATTTAGATGGATCTATAATAGTTTTTGTTATATCCTTGGTCTCAGGCAGAGATAGGACATTAGAGATCTTAGACTCTCTGACCCAGCAAGTCAGTGTTCAGATGAATAACTGCAAGTTCTTGTACATTATACCATTCCGATGACAAACATAAAAATTGAGAGTATTGGTTTTCTCTTATAAGAAAGGCATAGTCTGTGTAGCTTTAAGATAATTTTGGAAAATTTAATAGTCTTTTGAGATTTAAATTTGAATTTATATTTCAATTTTAGGAGAATTAACCTTTAAATTAAACTTCTCTAAGAACATTTTAATATTATTTTCATTTGCTTTCATACATTTTATGAGCTTTAATGAGATTAGGGGTTTTTTAGTATATTAAGTCCTGTGGTTTTTATTTAAAAGAAACTTGGTTCCTTCAATTTACTGAATGCCTCTTTCCAGACACTATAAAGGAGTGATAGAGTTTTGTCCTGGCAGTGTAACATCACTGCATGTTTTCTTTTCACAATTCTGTCTGAGTCAGGACAGTGCAGGAAAATACAGTGAGGCTTTACTTCCTAATTGTCATTTATGGCACAAAAGAGTAAGAGATTCTAGTTTAAGAGGCTCTGGTTAACCTCAGTTAAATTTTAGATGATAACTCATATGTATGTTGTCTTTAATGTCCTTCCCTAAAAGGATTTACGAGCTTTACTTTTTCTCAGTCTCAACAGATCACCCCCCAACTTGCTCTCCAAGTTCTCCTTCAGTTTGATAAGGCTATAAATTCAGCATTGGCCCAGAGGGTCAGGAACAGAGTCAACTTCAGGGTAAGGATATTTTCCTAAAATTTTGCAGCTTATACCAGTGGTTATTACAACAGTGCTTTTTTATTTATTTTGAAAGAGAGTGTGCCAGCAAGGGAGGGGCAGAGGGAGAATCCCAACTAGGCACCACACTGTTAGCTCTGAGCCTGATGTGGGGCTGGAACTCAACAAATCCTGAGATCATGACCTGAGCTGAAATCAAAAGTCAGACGCTTAACCGACTGAGCCACCCAGGCGCCCCAAATTATACTTTACTTTTAAATTCTGTATACCAGCTCTATCCACCTAACGTGAGATACAGAGTTGTTTTTAAGATTTTTGTTCCATTGTTTCACAAATCAGCCTATGTATGTTTAGTTGCCTTCCCTCCAGAGTTACTGAGGTCTCAAATGCCCAAACCCTTATCTGCAGAATTAAAGGTAAATGAGAGCTGTCTCTCAGGTTTGCTTATGTTTTTCAAACTCTGACCTTCCCTCATTCCAGGGAAGTACATTCATGTTGCCTCCCACCTACTCTAATGAAGACCTGAACTGGTGGTAGATCATGACCTGTTCTGGTAGCTTGATCTCATTTAACTCATTTATACTTTGAACAGTAAGCCCAAACGGAACAAAGCTATCTTTCTAAACTGGATGGTAAATCAGACTGAAGCCCATTGCAAGCATCATGGTAAATAGAAATAATCTTACCACATTGTTATTAATAGAGTCATAATTTGGTTATATTTAATATTTGTGCTTATGTTGTTAAGGGATACCATAAAGTAGAAATTAAAAGATTACAGTATATGAAAAGAACATAGAGGTCAATTGATTTAAGAGAAGTATAGAGTTTGGGGTTTTTTTAATTAAAAAACTTTTTATTTAAAATCCTTTCTTCAACATGTCAGTGTCTATTACATACCAGGCATTGTGGATCTTGGGTATACAGAGAATAATTTTAATGAAGGGATAAAGTCTGCATGTATTTTATGTAATAAATCTTATCAATTTCACATATGTAAAAGTTATCTGGAGTAAAATGTATCTTTATAAACTGGCCAAATTAGTTTGCTGTTCTGTATAACCAGATGTACAAATCTGCCAGGTTTGTCATTCAGAACCTGATGGTTTAATTCTAAATTAATACATACATTTTTGCCTATATAGACAATTTGACTACTTATCTTCTAGTGGTACTGTAGGTTTCCATTTTGGGTCTAGTTAGGTAAAGTTAAACATGGACACCTGTGTGACTCAGTCTGGTTAAGTGTCTGACTTCAGGTCGGGTCACGATCTCACGGTTCATTAGGATCTCAGCCCCACGTCGGGCTCGGTGCTGACAGCTCAGAGCCTACTTTGGATTCTCTGTCTCCCTCTCTCTAAAATAAATACAACATTAAAAAAAATTAAACACAATTTGACATTTGCATCTTTTGCATAGTGTTTTATAAGTTTGCCTGTTTTCCAAAAGCTAGTAATAACTACTCTGTCATAGCTCGGGCTTTCATTACCTACCTCTCCCATTACAGCAAACTTGTTCAGAGTGTTTGCAAATAACCTATTTTGCTTGGCCACATTTAAGTCTATATTATTTGTAATAATTTTTACTAGCCTGGGGGCCCATTACATGTTAAAAAGGTCAATGTATATATTCACCAAGGACCTTGAACTAATTTTTAGGGAGAAAATTCATATGGAACTAGTCCTTTAAAAAGTCAATGTGTGCTTTAGAAAAAAAGTATGCTAGCAGGTGAGAGTAATGTTAAACTTGAAGTAGTAATTAGGCATTAAAAGATTTAATGGTCAAGAAAAATCACCCTTCTAAAAACACTGACAGTTTCCTTTTCCCTGTCTGGTCTGTTTCTACCAAGAACATGTATTAAGATATTTTAAGAATGTTGCCCAGATACAGATATATGTAAAGGTGCATTGAAGACATAATTTGGCCAAATTAATTACGGTTTAAATCAGTTACTTGACCAAAGTCAAGTATCTTAGTATTCAAAAAGTTCCTTAAATACATTGTAATGTTTTTGAGACAGAGGGAGACAGAATTCAAAGCAGGCTCTAAGCTCTGAGCTGTTAGCACAGAGCCTGATGTGAGGCTTGAACTCATCAACTGGGAGATCATGACCTGAGCCGAACTGACTGAGCCACCCAGGCACCCCTTTGTATACATTATTTTAAATAAAATTTTCTATTCTCGAGTCCTTATACTTGAGATATATTAGATTAGGACTTGGACGAAGATACTATAAATTAAATATAGTATTTTATATTAGGAATTCTAGCTCACTAAACAATTCTCAAAAGATTCTATCATTAATCTCTTCTTGTGTTTACATTCTTTTAAGCCTTTGTTGGCTCACAAGTTGTCTATTTTAATCTAAATGTTAGCGTTGAACATAAAATAGTTTTCGGTCAAGTTTTATAGCAATTTCACAATAAAATAAGGGAAGTATATACATTTATGTTGCAACTAACAGAATTTCAACATGTATTTGAAAATATCCCAGTAACATGCCTTGTTCAGATTATTAGCATAGTTGTCACCAACTGGGTAGTTCGCATTCAGGGGTGCTAGAAATGAACATTAAAATTGGCATTTAGCTGTGTAGCCTTCCAAAGGCTCAGAATGTAACTAAAGAGATCTTTTTTTTTCCCTTAACACTATGTCCTGAAGGTTTTCCATGCCTTAATCTCACCACTCCACTAAAACTTTTCTTACCACATCATTTATTGCTAAACCTAATGCATAATTTGTGACATTACATTCTCTGTTGAAACCCATACTTCCCTTGAAACCATACTATCCCAGCTTCTATTCTCTGACCCCACTGTCTCTCAGACCCTTTTTTGTTTCATTGTTGGTATTCCTTAGGGTTATCTAGGGCTCCACCTATTCTCCTTGAATGATCTCATCCAACCCTGTGTCTCTAAAGTTGATAGGCTCATGCTCCCAGGCTTTCTTCCACACTCTAGCAGCTTTCTGCACATGGTGACTTAGGTCTCAAAGTCAACAAGTTCCAAATCAAACTGGCTTTTCCTATGATTGCACTGTTATTGGAGACAGAAACTTGGGGATGAACAGATTTTGTCTCCCTACCATAGCGCACTGTTACCAGGTATCTCTCCACTTCCATTTCCTTGCTGCTACAGTAAAGCCACTCTCACCTCTCTTGCAGGCATCAAAGTCTTCGGCCTCCATCAGAACTGCCCCCCCCCCCCCCCCCCCAGTCAATTAATGTTATCACCAGAAATGCAAATCTGATCATGTTATTCTTCTGCTCAAAATCCTTCACTGACCTAATAATAGGTTTAGGATGCAGCAAATCTTTCCAAGGTTCTCCAGGATGTCCTCCACCTTGGGAGTTCGACTCATTTAGCTATCCCATTCCAACTGTGTGTTTTACTTTCTATTGTCCCACCTCTCCTTGACTTGTACTCGTTTTTCAGGATTCAACTTCAACTTCACTTTGTGAGGGGAAGCCTCCTGTGCCCCATGTCTTCCATACCCTTGGGTGCCCCTAGCTTACTCCTCTTTCATAGTACTGCTATACTGTATGCTTTCTTGTTTTAACCATCTCCCCTGCTACCGTGTGCTCATTGATGGCAGGGATCATATTTGTATCCTCAGAGCATAGCGTAGTCCAACAAATGATAATTATTCATCTTTTTAAAATTTCATGAAGTCATTCACAACCATCATAGTTTCCCTAATCATTCTCACTTGATAGAACATTTAGGTAGAATCCAGTTTTCACTATTACAAGTAACACTGCAGAGAATGTTTTTCTGAATTGAAGGTTTGGGGTTTATAAATCTCTTACCAAATACTAAATTTCATTTGTGAAGATTCCATGTGTATGTGTCTGTTTTGATGGCATTCAGCTTGTGTCTTTCTTTGCACTTCTACCGCATTCTTCGAGAATTTCCTTTTTATTTAAGCACATATTCCTGCTCCTAAAAAAAAAACCAAAATACTTCTTATCAGTTGCACAGGACAATAATGTAGTTCCATTGGTTATAGCACAGTAATTCATCCAAGACACAGGGTTAAAATTTAGTGTTTCTGGGTAGTCCCTGCTTTTGTACAAGCTCAGAGAATTAACACATACAAAATGTGGTTGAAAAACATGGGTTTGAACTTTGTGGATCCACTTTTATATATGTATTTTCTCAATATTTCTCATGATTCTCTTAGTAACATTTTCTATGCTGTAGCTTACTTTGTAATACAGAATATAATGCATATAATGTACAAAGTGTGTTAATCAACTCTGTTATCAGTGAGGCTTGTTAGTTAAATTGGGGCGGAATCAAAGTTTGTATGGATTTCCTACTGCAGGAGTGGTGTTTTACATAAAAATTCAAGTGAACTTTCATCGTGTTGCCACAAGAGAGCAGTACAAATTCAAATTTCCTTCCAGCTTTTTTTACATGGTTCAGGTAAGTAATTTGCAGACTCTTTGAGAGCTGAAAATAGTCTGCTAACTACAGCATTTAACTACTAGCAAATTTATCTAGGGTGGTGTTTTTGGTTTGTTTTTTCCCAAATGACAGGATGAAAATTAAGGAAAATCTTAAGGTAAGTATTAAATCATCATATTGTTTTAAAGATTACATTCTTGGTAACTGAGTTCTTAAATTGCCTTGGGGGAAAAATGACTTCATGGTATGTCTAAATGTTTTGTTTTAAAGGGCTCTCTAAATACGTACAGATTCTGCGATAATGTGTGGACTTTTGTATTGAATGATGTTGAATTCAGAGAGGTGACAGAACTTATTAAAGTGGATAAAGTGAAAATTGTAGCCTGTGATGGTAAAAGTAAGTGTTTACCTAATTACTGTGAAAGCAAAACTACTTGAAATCTTGTTTTTTTGTCTTTAGAACATCTTCATCTGGAATTAAGGGGGGAAATGGCTAAGAGATCTGGCTTCTGTCTCAGCTACATTCTGAATTCCAGGTCTCAAACAGTCCTCTTAATGACTTTAGGGATGAACATTTCATAGGACATGTAGACTAACCCACACAAATTCAATCTGTGTGAGTAAAAATAAGCAAATTAAGTTTTTTCAGTTGCACATTTGAAGTGTTTAATTTTGACAGTTTATCCTATGATTTCTGTGTTGCTGGATGCTCATACGTTTTATATTTAAAAGTAATCGTGTAAAAGAATTTGAAAAACCCTAAGACCCTTATCAGTTATAATGACAAATATCCATTCCCCTCTCTGTTATATCTGTGCAGATATAAGGACCTTATTCAAGTCCTTAAATGTTTCAAAAACTATATGTATCTGCTTTCTCTTCCATGATTAGTCATTTCCTTTTTGCTGATTATATTTTAAACATATACTTACTTTTACTTTATGATCTGAACCATTTGTGTTTCAAACAGCTGTTCCTGAAATTAAATAGAGAAGACTGTTACTCCCTAAGAAGGGGAATTTGGAAAAGCAAAAGAAAATGTAGAAATTTAATACCCTAAATTTCTCAGGTTATTTTGTATATTTTGGGTTCCAAAAGAAATAAGCTAATTACTGAAAAATGTAGAGAAGACAGAAGAAAAGCGTAATATGTAACACCATCTGGAGAGAACGTCACTTAATATCTTACTGCATAACTCTCTAGTCTTATGTATCCTTTTTTACAGTAATAAATGTATGCATGCATTTGCAGATACATCATTTTTCAGGGCTGCATAAATGCCTTTGGCCCTTTTAAAGAATGAAGTCTTTTCCAGATACCACCAAGTCTCTGAAAGTAGCAACACTACAATGACTTGCGCTTTTCAAAAGGTTATGTAGGAATAAAGATGGCTTTTTAATATTATCCAATCAAATACTGTTTCCTTGCTTAATGACAGAAAAAAATCTATGTTATTTTATAGTTCCTGGATTATGACATTTCTGTAGGTCAGATTATACTTTTTTTCATATTTTCCTTATAATTAAGGCTAAGAGCATCAGCATAACTCTGAGACTTTTAAGTTTTTGTTAGACTGGGGAACTGGGGCATTAATTTATAACTCCTGCACCTCTATCAAAGTAAGTTAATGATGTAGTCCAGTACTATTCAGTAAGACTTTCGTACCTATGGAAATGTTCTCCGTCTGTACTTTTCAGTAGCCACATAGGGCTATTAAGCATTTGAAATGTGTTAGGGCAACTGAGAAATTTAATGTTTATCAGTTAACTGATTTAAATAACCACACATGGCTTCCCGGTGGCCACCCTGTTGGACAGCACAGATGTAGACTCATAGATTGTCTGTTTCAGTTGTTTGAAACATAGCTAAGAACCCTCACCAGTGGAACCACCAAAAAAAAAAAAAAAAAAAAAAAGCAAGAAAGAAACATAGCTAAGAATCAAAAAGTCAGTTAAAGAAGACCCCGGGGTGGGGGTGGTGAAGACCCCTGAGCAAATTACTAATATCAAAGAGTCCATGTAAACATGTGTGTTTTCCTCACAGAAGCTCCTGTCTGGTAGTCCTTAGAGTGTATTACTCTTGCTTAGATGCAAGATTATCTGTTTTTTTCAGAATTCAGTGGATGAATAGTAAAATCAGCCTTACCTACTGCAGTAGCTTCTGAGGAGTGTATTAACTGATCGTCAGAAAACTGTTAAGTACTCCAGAAAAGTTTGTGTTGCATGTGTTCTGTCAGCAGAAAAGAATACAATCTTAGAATTTCTTCTTTCCAAAATTAAAATATAAATGATTGAGAAAATGTCATTCCTTAATGACCAGATAAATGGATAAGCCCTTTTTTTCCTAAAAGCTTTCTGAAATAGGAAAAGTGACAGTGGCTAGAATTTTGGTTTCTCATCAGAAATTAAAATACAATTTTCTCCTGATTATATGTTACGGTTCTTTGTGGTTTAAAATTTGGGGACACTAGAGGACCTAGAAAAAAAATCATCCTATGGCAACTATATGAACCAAATTGGTATAACTTATATAATGAACCAAGTAATATTAATTTGGTTTTTCTCTAGCATAAATAGGGAGAGCTAAGAATTATCTTCTTTACCTGTGCCTTAAAAAGCAAGTTAAAGTTCTCAAGACATTTCCTTAATCAGCTTCCCCCAACCTTGCCTTCTTTTTCTCCCCACCCCTCAACAGTGCCACTGTTATTTCCTGTTTTAAAGATATTCTCAAAATATTTAAAATTAAGTTGCTCTTTCAATTTATTCTTCTTCTCCTGTTTCCTAGATACTGGCTCCAATACTACAGAATGAATGGGGAAAAAAATGGCTTTTTTATGCCATCTTCTGTTATTATTCATCGCTTTTTTGAGGAGAAGCATAGAAGAGACTTTTTTTATTTATTCTAGCATCGCAGAAATGACTACACTGTGCTATACTATCAGAATTCCAATAGAAAGAAGCTTGTAACTATAGCCTCTTACCTTTTCAGCATGAAGAAACAGAAGTTTTTTTTAATAACATTGTTGCCTTCCTAAAAACATTCTTTAATAAACTCATTTTAAAACTCAATGTGAGTAATAACTGGTAGAACTATTAAGCTAGCAATATGAAGATATTAGATAAGTGTTGGAAAGCATTTGCTCTTTCCTTTTCTATAAAGGAAATGCATTCATTTCAGTAAAGTGAAGTTACTTTTCATCAATAGTAACTTTAGCAGGGGTAAAACCAAATTCTGGATTGGAATTTCATTTTGCTCCATTTTTTGTTTAATGTTTATTGTATTTTTCATAGAGCACGAGCAGGGGAGGAGCAGAGAGGGAGGGAGACACAGAATCCGAAGCAGGCTCCAGGCTCTGAGCTGTCAGCACAGAGCCCGATGCAGGGCTCGATCCCACAAACTGCCAGATCATGACCTGAGCTAAAGTCAGATGCTTAACTGACTGAGCGACCCAGGCACCCTGGAAAACTTCATCTTTAGACAGCTTCCGTAACCAAAACCAAACTAAAAAACCTAACTACATAAAATAAGTCTTTACAGGACATTAAATTATTTCTTAAACTGGCCATATTGGTCATACTTCATACATTTTAAAATCATCTACATCTTAACAATAGATTTTTCAATACAAAGTCCTACTGAATACCTGCCGTATCTTTTTTCCTTCAAGTACACAAAGTTCTCCTGTTTGTCAAGCTAGGTATGTATAATAAGAATATGACTTTTCCAAAATATCAGAGGGAGAAGGTCAGGCACTGGGTAGTTAAGTAACCAAAATTTAGTAGCTGACTATAGATGAATCAAGACCAACTATTTTTAATAACCATCTGACACTTTATCATTTAGGGAGGGTAGGCTCTTGCCAGCCTCATCCTGTGGTCAGCTGCATTTACACCTTAGTTTAAAGGTGGAAATGAAGCTACCCTGGGATGAAAAATTACCTTCTTCTCTCTCTAAAAGATAAAGCTGCTGAGAGATAATAGAGTTGGCAGTGATCTTCAGCAAAACAGCTTTTTATAAACCTATTAAAATGTTAAATAGGTCTTTGTATTACACATAGTTCTCTCTATTCATTTGTAGAAGCACATTATGTAACAGGTGTCATTAAGCAACCAGTGCTCAAGTCTGATCTATTTAGCAGCACAGACTTTTGTTTGTAAAATAATAGCTATAACATAACTAACTTTATTATGGGTGAGACCAAGTGCTCTGTTACATATATTCCACTGGATGATCTTCACAACAACCCCAGAAGACCTCTGTTCTTTTTTACACATTAACAAATTGAAACTCAACCTCTCTAAATTACCAAAAGTTACAGAATTAGGATTTTTCTTAATTGCAGTTAATCAAAACCAAACCTTTTTACTTTGGAGGTTACACATAATGGTTAGGGGACAAGTATGTTGATAGTAAACAGTGGTTGTAGAAATTTCAAGTTCTTTTTTGAGAGAGAGAGGGCACAAGTGAGCTAGAGACAGAACTCCCAGGAGGGGTGGGGCAGGGGGGAGTGGAGGAGAGAGAGAGAGAAGCAGGACCCCAGCTCACTCAATGTGGGACTCGAACTCACAAACCATGAGATCATGACCTGAGGTGAAGTCAGATGCCTAATGACTGAGCCCCCCAGGGGCCCAGAAATTTCTAGTTCTTAAGGAGTAAGTCATGATTAAAAAAATTTTTTTTGTTAGTTACTGAGATGTTACAGAAAGAAATATAGGGCTAGAGTTCTGTACCTGTTTGGGAATTTAAAATTCTGTAAATGGTATCAATAGATATCCAAGAGCTAAGAGAAGCAGCATATGCACCCTGGGTGAGGAGTTTGTTGTAAGATACTGTTGACTGGCCTGACCTACTAACTGGAGCAACAATAACTTGCACCCTCTGGGTGCCTCTGCCGGATGACCTCAGCAAGTCAGTGTAAGCCTTGCTCTCACATGGACACTAACTTTTATTTTCACACCCCATTCTAGTAATCTATTCCAGCATTCCCTTCCAAACCTTCCCTACCAACCATCGTAGTCTGCTCCAGTCAAGTTTCGTTACGTTGTTTCCTCCATTTTTCATGGCTTTCCTTTTAAAAATCAAAATCCTACCCAGTTGTGTCTCTGAGTATATAGCCCATACTGATCTCCTCTTACAAAGGAGCCCTTTAAAGACATGAAAAGACATAAGACACAGGAAGAACGTGGTCCATTTCTGTACTCAATCCAGGTAACTGGTATGGAACGCCTGGGGTTCAGATTTCATTCCCCCCAGTTTAAGTCAGTTCTTGTACTTCAGTTATAGTCACCATACACACCTCTGCTTTGCCCAGGCAGGAGGTCAGTAGTCCTAGGTCACATGTCCTGTCAGTTCTGGTTACTTGCATACACATCACACAGTTGATTCTTTTATTGCAGTGTAGGTGTTCTAATGCTCCCATAGTGGTACTCAGACTTTACTGGAATTACTAAAGGGTCACAGCAAGAACTCAAGCCACTGTGTCCTTTCCCAGCTGGCCATGGGCTCCAGTGATAGTAAGCTTGTCTGTCAATGTGAAAGAAGAAAAAAATCGATTAGTTTTTCTACTACTAGGACAAAAAGCTGGGCTTTTGTAATAATGTAAAATCAGTCCACTATGGATGCATTACTAAATGCTATTTTAACACCCTAATAGGAAAGAGTACCCTCTCTGCATTTACTGCCAGATTGGCTGCTGTTTGGCTGGTTTGTTGTGATCTATCTACAGCTAATTTTGGAAAAGAAAAGTGAATATCTCTTGGTAGACATCAATCACAGTGTGAAAGTAGGTTGCCTTCAGTTTTGAGTGGATCATAATTAAATGCTACTAAGGGTAAAATTTTGAAAGTTGATGTACACGTATTTGAATATGTGTATGTGTGTATATACACACACACACACACACACACACACACA
>NW_026057582.1:99493579-99599746 GCF_023721935.1 Panthera uncia | reverse complement strand
TGTGTAATTTCACATTCTGCAAGGGGGCCTAACAGAGCTGCTAAGGTGGAGAAGAGGAAGACACAGGGAGGCCAGATACAGGATGAGGCAGTCCTCTGGACACTGGGGATGCCCTGGATGATCATCAGGCCCTGAGTTCTGGGTTAACCCAAGAGGATTAAGGCACCTGGAGGAGACCTGGAGGTAGAGGCAGAAAGCACCGTGGCCACTGCTAGTGGCTTCAGAGGAGATGATCAAATCATGGCCTGAAGGTAGAAATGAAGGTCACAGGTGATACAGTCCTGGCTCCAGTATGCTCCTGGGACTACGAGGTTGTGGGAAGTACTATTAAAAAGTTACAAAAAAAAAAAAAAAAAAAAGAGAGCTGAGCCCACAGGGAAGAATGAGGGTAATGACAACAGCAGGGCTTCTCAAGGCAAGAGTGGGAGGGTCAGGGGACCAGCACATTCCATGAAGTCCCTTTCCTTAAACACCCCTGAGCTTCCAGAGCCTTCCCTCCTGCCACCTCCAACACTTAGCTAGCTCACTGCAATTTCCTTTACATCATAGGATTTCTACAAACTTTCCTCAAGTTAAGGATTCTGAGTTAGCAGGCTCCCTGCCCAAAGGACCCCCAGCACTTTCTGGGGCAAAATAACAGGTTTTTTTTTTTTTTTTTACATTTTCAAAGTAATAACAGCTGCCCTGTAATGGACAAGAATTCTTAAGTTAACCACAAACAAGGAAATGTTGGTGAAGGAAAAGCCTGGCCAGGAAAGAATCTAAGAAAGAACCAATGGTTCTCAAGCACCTCAGTCTTCTGTTCTCCCTCCCCCTGCCTCTCTGCATGGCCGTAAGAGGCTGAAGTTCATCACACTTAAGGCGCTACCAGGGGTCCATGCTGAGGAGCATTGACAAACATCAGTTTTGGTCTCAGAGGCAATTGTGTTCCAGTCCTACCTCTGCCTCTCCCCACTCTTGATAACCTTGTATCATTTCTATCAGCTTCAGTACCTGCACTTCCAAGATAATACTATTTACTTCATATAAGATTCTGTGACTAATAAGTACAGTTTCCAGAACCTGGCATATGGGAGCTGTTAGGCATTATTACCTACATTAACCACATTAACGTCAACATTATTAGTAATGAAGTGTTATACATATCACATGTATATCCTCAGAAGGTCTATTGAACAAATGCTCACTTCTCTAGGGTTGCATTAATCTATTCATAGACATTTCAGATACAAAATCTTTCATAAGCAAGGAGGAAACCAAAAATAGATTCTCTATCGATAGCTTTCTCCATTGGATACAAGAGTCAAACAGGTCACCCCATTTGTCCTTACGACTAAGATCTAGAAGTTCTACCACAATTGCCTGCTGCCTAATTTTCATTGCCTTTGGACTGGCCACCATTTAGCATTTAGTTCACCCTCCATGCTGCTCAGACACAAAGGCTCCTTTCTAAAAGAGCAATGGTCTCAACATTGCTCTCCGGTATAATGTTGAGTAAAACTGGTACGAGGACATACCCTTGACTTGTTCTTAATTTGGGGAGGAAAGCATTCAATCTTCCACCACATATATGATGTCAGGTAGAAGCTGTTCATTTATTTTTTTAAAGATGTCATTTGTCAGATTGAAGACTCCTAGTGTACAAAGTTGTTTTGTTTTTTTTAAAGCAGAAATGGACCTTGGATCTTGTCAAATGCATTTTCAGCATCTATTGAGATGATGATGCTTTTTCCTTTGTCTTTTAATATGGTGAAATGCACGGATATTTGTATGTTAAACCTTTAATTCCTTGATAAATCTCAGGGCAGTACCCTTGTTATATACTCTTGAATTTGTTTTGCTAACCTGTTAAAATTTTGACATCTATATTCACGTGAGATATTTGCGGTATAGTATTTTCTTGTAATGTCTTTGTCTTGCTTTGGTAGCACAGAAATGCCAGCCGTAAAGAAATGACAAATGTTGCCTCCTTTTCAATTTCTGAAAGTTTTTGTAGAGACGCTATCTCTTAAATATCTGGTAGAATTCACCAGTGAAATCATCTGGCTCCAAGATTGCTTTTATGGGTGTTTTTTAACTACAAATTTGTTTTGATAGATGTAGGGCTATTCAGGTTATCGGTCTTCTCATGCAAGCTTTAGTTTGTGTTTCTCAAGCATGTTATTTAGTCCAAGCTGTCAAACTCTTTGGCATCAAGTTCATGATATTCCTATGGTGTCATTTGACTACTACCTGCAGAATCTGTGCTGATGCTATATTTTCCATTTCTGATATTGGTAATTTAGGTCTCTTTCTTCCTCATCAGTCTAAAAGTTCATCAATTGTACCTTCACAAAGAGACAGGTTTTGGCTTTTGATTTTTCTCTAGTGTTTCTATTTATTTGATTTTTGTTCTGGTATTACTTCCATCTTGATGCATATTTTGAGTTTCATTTACTGCTCCTCTTGTAGTCCAAAGCGAAAGCTGATTTAAGACCTTTTTCCTACTACAGATGTTTTGTGTTACAAATTTCCTCTAGGTACTGCTTTAGTTACATTCCAAATACACCAATTTCCTGTTTTCATTTGCCTCAAATTTTTCTAATTCTACTTTTGACTTCCTCTTTGGGTTATTCAGAAGTGTTCAAGGATTTGCAAATGTTGAACTTTAAAAACACATCAATAGAAAGTTAATTTGTTTAAGCAATCCCTACACCCAACATGAGGCTCAAAATTATAACCCCGAGATTAAGAGTTGCATGCTCAGAGAGCCAGCCAAGTGCCCAGCTATTGTTGATTTCTAATTTCACTGTGATAAGATATACCTTAACATTTGAATTCCTTTAAATTGAGAATGGTTTTATAGTCCAGAATATGGCCTATCTTGATATTTTACGTCCACTTACCAATGTGTATTATGCTGTTAGCAAGGGTATTCTGTGATCAGATCAATTTGGTTGATACTTCTGTGGCAGGAAAGGGGGAACTGTAGGATCACCTCACTGTTCTTAAGTGATTAAGCTGTTACTTAAGGAGTTCATTAGCCAGAATGGGAGAATGGGTGCCATGGCCTACATAACAGCAAGGAGCTGGGAAATGGCAGGGGTGGGGGTGGGGGTTGGAACACACAGATACAGCAGAGGCCCTGGAGGCTTCTTAGCACTGAAGCAGAAGTGACTTCCCTAAGTGACTTCCATGCCACCGGGAGAGGAGACCTGGAATCCCAACATGAACTCTTGACACTTTTTTACAACTTTTTACCTGGAAGTGAATAAAAGGTCATTTCTTTTGGATTTAGTTCTTGCTCTACTCATTTCTAGTGGTAGGATATTTAATCCAGATTAAGTAAAAAAAAAAAAAAAAAGTAGTTTCATAGGTTGGGGTGTGTGTGTGTTTGTACATGGGTGCACCTGTTTTATAGTCCCATCTGTCCCTGGTAATTGCAGGTATCATCAAATAGACTGACCTGGAGTTAACTGGAAGCAGCAAGAATAAGGTAAGAGCAAAGGTCATCGTCATTTATTAACTTACTTTCTAAATGAACAGAAATTCTTACTAGATGCCTTTATAACCCCTTTTGGAAAGTCTTTCAACACTTGCATACATTTAGGCTGGGACAGTATTCAGTGACCTCCATGCCCGATAGGGACTGAGATCCTGCCCTCTATGACAAGGTCATCCTTCAAAATCCAGATCCCTGGTAATTTCCAGAAACCTGCCCAGCAGAATTGCTCCTATGACCATCTCCCTGCAGCCCTGACAAAGCTCATTCTAGGCTTCAGTACAGAGCCAAGGGTGGAAGCGAGGACTAGGCCCCCCACAGGACCTCAGCCCTAGTACTGAATCCCTGAAAACCCACATGTGGGACAAGGGACACTTACTGGCGTTTCCCACTCTGTTGCCTAACACACACATACACACGACCCAAGTGTTGTGGAATTGCATGAGGGACACGTTTCTTCAATTCCAGCCCCTCTCCTCCGGAACTCAGATCTGTATATTCCTCTCCTCACGTTTCTCCTACACTTCAAATGTCTAAAGTTAGGCCCCTGATATCCTCTCCGTTAACCGGTGCTGCCTCCCCCAACGAAATCCCCTTCTCTTCCAGGTGGTCCCTTCAGTAAATGGCACTGGTGGCTTTCATGAGAAACCCAGTTGTTCTTCTTGGCACCAACTTCTCCCCCCTGCCGTTGGATCATCAGGTTGTATCAATATCACTGCCCTATTTCCTTAATTCTAAGACACTTACATATTCTCCAAAGCAATAGAGAAATTGCTTGGCATGAAGCAGGTGCTCCGCATCTGGTATTGTCTTCTTACAACCTACATCAAGGGGCCATTCAGCCAAGAGATGGGTTGTGGCACAGACAGCGGTCACTGTTCTGTGTGTGTCAACTTGGCTGGACAGGTATTCCTAGATCTTTTTCACCCACTGGTGGGACTCCTCACAGTGGACCTTTTGTTTTAATCTGGGTTCTTTGTTCTTTCCTAAAATATCTTCAAGGAGACTGCATCATAACGCAGTTTTCCCTTTAACTTTGGCCTACTTTAACTTACAGAAAAGTTGCAAAAATAGTGAGGGAGGATAAAATGAGAGAGGGAGGCAAGCCAGAAGAGATTCTTAGAGAACTGAGGGTTGATGGGGTTGGGGAGGTGGGGTAAATGAGTGAAATAAGATAAAGAGAGAGAGAGAGAGGCAAACCATACGAGATTCTTAAATACAGAGATCTGAGGGTTGATGGGGTTGGGGGAGTGGGTGGGATAAATGGGTGACGGGCCTTAAGGGGGTCACCTGTTGGGATGAGCACTGGATATCATATGTAAAAGATACATCACTGTGTTCTACTCCTAAAGCCATGACTATATTGTATGTTGAGAATAAAAAAATTAAATATTTTTTAAAAATAAATAACGTGGGGGGGGAGAATACAAAAAGTTCCCTTATATCCTTCGGAGATTCCCCAAATATTGTTTGCTTTCTGAACTATTAAAAGGTCAGTTACAGGGGCACCTGGGCGGCTCAGTCAGTTAAGTGTCCAAGTTCGGCTCAGGTCATGATCTTGGAGTTTGTGGGTTCAAGCCCCACATGGGGCTCTGTGCTGACACCTCAGAGCCTGCTTCAGATTCTGTGTCTCCTTCTCTCTCTGCCCCTCCCCTGCTTGCACTCTGCCTCTCTCTCCAAAATAAATAAAAGCATTAAAAAATAAAATAAAATAAAAGGTCAGTTACAGACATGGTGCCTGTTTATACCTAAAAACTTCGGTTTGTGTTTTTTAAAAAATAAGAATTTTCTCTTAAAGTACCACTGTCCAATAGCCGCAATCTGAAGACTAACATGGATACATACAGAGCTCCTGTGGTGGAGGCAAGGGGGTGCGTTGAGCCAGGACTCTGCCCTCGCTGCCAGAAGGGAGTCCGAAGTTTGTGGCCAGCCTCCCTTCCTGTAGTCCCTCATCTTGTGTTGCCATCAGTTGCAATGCTGTCAGTTTGAGGCTAAACAGAATGTTCTGCTATTGACACCCACGGTGGAAAGGAGGCCAGTGTGTCACTGGCTCAAGGAAACAAGCCTCAGGGGTGGACAAGTTACCGCACATAAAACCTTGGCTGTGGGGGCACCTGGGAGGCTCAGTCGGTTGAGCGTCTGACATCGGCTCAGGTCATGATCTCACAGTTTGTGGGTTCGAGCCCCGTGTCGGGCTCTGTGCTGACAGCTCGGGGCCTGGTGCCTGCTTCCGATTCTTTATCTCCCTCTCTGCCCCTCCCCCGCTCACGCTTTGTCTCACTCTGTTTCTCAAAAATAAATAAATGTAAGAAAAAATTAAAAACAAAAACAAAAACCCTGGCTGTGGCCTGGTCCAGCCCCTCCCAGAACAGGGTCTGAAGTGGCTGAGGCCCAGGCCTGGAGACAGGCTCAGCGTGGAGGCAGGGGCCGGGTCTGAGTATGCTCAGGCAAAACCCCACCCCTCCCAGCCAATCTGAAAACTGAACCGCCATTTCTCAGCTTAAAATGGGATATAGCAATACTTACGTTTTTAAAAAATTATCTACAGATCTTACTCACATTTTGCTAATTATATTGAGTCCTTAGAAGAAAATTCTGGATCATGCACTGCATTTGGTTGTCATAGCTCTTTCATCTTAAATGCAAAGACTAGGGAAATGCTTAATGACATGTTGGAAGAATGCAGGCCAGTTATTTTGTAGAAGTTCCCTCACCTTGGCTTTGTCCGAGGTTCCCTCATGATTGCGTCCACCTTAGCCACCTGTGTTCTTCTTGGTACTGATACACCTTCACAATGGAAGTTTATTGCACACACCGAAGATGACCTAGCAATGCAGATAGAAATTACCCTGTTCCTTTCCGACTGGAGGAGTTAGGAAGTTCTTGAAGGACTGTCACTCAGGGCTGAAGGTCTATATAAGGATCCTGGTGACTTTCAAGAGAAGCTGTTTAATTTGTAACACTATAGAATTCAATTAAGAATAAAAATCTAGGAGTTATGTCAAATAGAAAATACAGATAGACTTTCACTCCCTTAAAATTATACTTTCAATTCATAAATGTGGTTAAGAGATGGAGATTGCAAGCAAAAGTATTTGGGGTAAGGGATGGTGGGCAGTGGGGTGGGGGACACCTTGAGCTGTTAACAGCTGAAAGGGATTCAGAAATAGCTTTAGGCTCTGAGTGTCTGCAAACCTCAAACTCAGACTTTGTGATATTTAAATAAATAGTTGTAATTCTATGAATAGGTGTAATGTTACTGCCCATTAATTTAGAATTGGTACATTTGAAAAAACAGAATTGGTACATTTAATGTGCAAGCCCTGATGCCAAGGCAAGTATTGCATCATGTTCTTATGCACAAAGCACATTCATACATATACTTGATCAGGAGAAACAAAACATTACTATAGAACGGCAAGTGACAGGAGTGATTTTTTACTTTAACAAATAGTAATATTTTTATATAAGCTTGGCACTTTTGCCAATCAAGTGTTAGACAATTACAAGTCCTTCGAGAACAACGAAAAGTGGAAAAAAAAAAAAAAAAAAAAAAAAAACGCCCATGGCTGTCTTCATTGAACTAGAAAGTTTAGTTCCCTAAAGGTAGTCATTTAAAATGTGTCCAATGTAGGGGCGCCTGGGTGGCTCAGTCGGTTAAGCGACTGATTTCAGCTCAGGTCATGATCTCGCGGTCCGTGAGTTCGAGCCCCGCGTCGGGCTCTGGGCTAATGGCTCAGAGCCTGGAGCCTGCTTCCGATTCTGTGTCTCCCTCTCTCTCTGCCCCTCCCCCATTCATGCTCTGTCTCTCTCTGTCTCAAAAATAAATAAACTTAAAAAAAAATTTTTTTTTAAATTAAAATGTGTCCAATGTAGAGGGACGCCTGGGTGGCTCAGTCATTTAAACATCAGACTCCTGATTTCAGCTCAGGTCATGACCTCACGGTTCAGGAGATCCAATGCCACATCAGGCTCTGTGCCAACATGGTAGAGACTACTTGGGATTCTCTCTTCCCCTCTCTGCCGCTTCCCTGCGTGTGCGCTCTCATGCACTCTCTCTCAAAATAAATAAATATATAATTTAAAAAAAAAATTTTTTTTTCCAACGTTTTTTATTTTTATTTTTGGGACAGAGAGAGACAGAGCATGAACGGGGGAGGGGCAGAGAGAGAGGGAGACACAGAATCGGAAACAGGCTCCAGGCTCCGAGCCATTAGCCCAGAGCCTGACGCGGGGCTCGAACTCACGGACCGTGAGATCGTGACCTGGCTGAAGTCGGACGCTTAACCGACTGCGCCACCCAGGCGCCCCTAAATAAATATATAATTTAAAAATGTGTCCAATACAGAAAAAAGGTGGGTTATTTTTCAACCTCCAGTAAATCGCTGAACCAAAGTTCATTTGGCATCAGTGATATCACGGTAATACTTGGATTTTTATTATCATGAAATTCCTTACCAGCTCAGCATATCATATCAATTTTTAAGCTGGCACATTCTCCTTTATCTATAATGAAAGGTAAGGTTTCTTTCATCCCTCTTCCTCTCCCCCCTGTCTGCTGCCACTGCCCAATCATGTTTAAGTTCTTAGTCTAAGAAGAAGCTCCTACGGGGTGACTGAGCCACCCAGGCACCCCCTCCAAGACCCTGTGAAGAGGATGAGAAGACAAGCCACGGACTGGAGGGAGACCTTCGCCAATACTCTATTTGAAAAGAGCTTGGAGTCAGAAAATATAAAGAACCCTCAGAACTCAGCAATAAGAAAAACCAACTCTTAAGATGCGCCAAAGGTTCAGATGCACACTTCAGCAATGAACATCTTCAACAGGCAAAAAAAGCATATGAGAAGATGATCAACATCATTAGTCATTAGAGAAACGTAAATTAAAACCACAAGACACCATTACACGCCTATTTAAATGACCAAAGAAGATTGGCCATACCAAGTATTGTTATACTCTGCTGGTAGAAATGAAACTTAGTAGGACTACTTTGGAGAACAATTGGAAATTTTCTTAAAAATATTATATACCTGGGGCACCTGGGTGGCTCAGTCAGTTAAGCGTCCGACTTTGGCTCAGGTCATGATCTCGCAGTTTGTGAGTTTGAGCCCCGCATCCGGCTCTGTTCTGACAGCTCAGAGCCTGGAGCCTGCTTCAGATTCTGTGTCTCCCTCTCTCTCTCTCCCCCTCCCTGCTCATGCTCAGTCTTTCTCTCTCTTGCTAAAAAATAAACAAATATTAAAAAGTACATATAAAAGGACATAATATATATTCTTTCCTACCCCCCCTTTTACACAAGATCTAAGTATATTGTTCTCCACCTTAATGTTTGTTGAATTTTGTTTGCTTTTAGTTCAAAGTCGATCTTCACACAAAAATCTAAAGGTGTGTGCTTTTCCACTGGATCTCTGCACCGTGGCTAATCCTCTGCTGAGGAATATTCGGATCGTTTCTCATCTTTCACTAGTGCAAAGAAGGCTACAATGAATGGCTTCACATAGTTTCATAGAAGTACACGTGTACCCCACAAGTTAAAGCCCCAGAAATTGAATTGCTGCACCCAAGAGCATGGGCATTTGTAACTTTGATGTTTTCAACACGGAACCAATCTGTACTTCCTCCAGCCACGTATGAAAATGCCTCTTTCCCCACAGCCTTGTTGACAGGTGTTCAACTTTTTTTTTTTTTTTTTTGGCGCAAATCTGACATCTCAGCAGAGTGTTAATTTACTTTTATCATGTGTAAAGTTGAGCCCCAACTTCCCCTATGTGTAAGAGCCATTTTTGTTTCCTTTCTGTGAACTGTTTGTTCATGTTCTTTGCACGTCTTTCAAGTTTTATTGTTCTCAGTTGCCAGAAGTTCTTTCCATATTGGAGACATTATTAGCCCCTTACTCATAGTCTGTGGTAAGTATTGCCGTTCTTTTCCTCAGATTGCCTTTTTTTTTTCCTTTTCTTATGGTATAGGTTTTGTTTTGCTAGTTGGAGGGTTCTGTGGGGGTTTTAAGTGTGGTCAAACTTATATGCCTTCTCTTTTGGGATTCTGAACCTTGAGTCCTATTTTGAAAGGCATGCCCCACTCTAAGCCTATAAATGAATGCTTTCACGTTTTCTTCTAGTTCTTTTAGGTCTTCTGTATTTTTCTATTTAAATCTTCAATCCATTGGGGCACCTGGGTGGCACAGTTGGTTAAGCATCCAACTCTTAATTTTGACTCAAGTCACGATCTCGTGGTTTGGGAGTTGGAACCCCTTGTTGGGCTGTGCCAACAGTGTGGAGCCTACTTGGGATTCTCTCTCTCTCCTTCTCTCTGCCCCTCCCTGATTCACATATATGCATACTCTCTCTCTCTCTCTCAAAATAAGTAAACTTAAAAAAATCTTCAGTCCGCTTGGAATTTATCACCTTAGTCAACAATGTGTGATGTGGATCCACATCAGTTACTCTGTTTAATATCAGGGAAGAGGTAGCTTGAGTGATAGACTAACCTCCAAAGCCCTTAAGGTGGCAGGTCAGTGCTGGGTTCCGAGGTTCCAGATTAGTCAACTAAGGTCGCATCTTCCGTTCCAAAAAGTCCTGGTTGTCCAGTTCTAAATTCTTTCTAAGACTATATTATCCAAGAAGCTGTTTTGAAAGTAACACTAAAGAACTCACTCAAGTAAACTGTGTGTTGCATTCCTAGTTTTCCCCCACTGCATTACTTTGACCCATGAAAATACAACGGCAGCATATCTCAACTGAAAATACAGGTTATTAAACAAGGTTGTGATGACATTGCAAATACTTATTCCCATTGAGTTTAGTGGACAAGAGCAGAGTAACAAAGGCATATTGATAGCATTGATGTACATATCAGAAAGGAATTAAGGAACATAAACTGTAAAGAGGACAGAGAACCAGGTGGTTTATTTTTTCCAAAAAAAAAAGTCTTTTTTCCCCCCAATTTCTTTTTCTCTCATTTGACCCACAATGTTGAGTACTTCCTATAGGGCAAACCCAAGCTAAATCCTGCTGAGCTGTGGGTATATCTCCTTTGGAGGAAGTCTGAACAAACAGATAATTAAAGGGAAATTATTTCTTTCAGTCCTCTGGTGTAGTGGAAAGGGCACTGGAAGGAGGGTATGAAACTTGGGAATAACCTAGGATAAGTCACTTAATCCCGGTCCAAATTCTCATTTCCTCATCTGCAACACCAAGGAACAACTCTTCTATCTACACTCACAATTGGGTTAAAAATTAAATGAGGGGTGCCTGGGCAGCTCAGTCAGTTAGGCGTTCGATTTCAGCTCAGGTCATGATTTCACGGTTCATGAGTTCAAGTCCTGTATCAGGCTCCACGCTGGCAGTGTGGAGTCTGCTTGAGATTCTTGCTCTCCCCTGTCTCTCTGCCCCTCCACCATTCATGCTTTCTCTCTCCCTCTCAAAATAAATAAACTTTAAAAAACTAATTAAATGAGCTAATTGGTGCAAAAGGGCTTTTCAAAACACAAAAAAGGATGATTCAGACTGTCAAGGTTGGGAAAGAAAAAAAACCACAGGCTTTAATTGAACGTCATCATGTTACTATATGGAAATGGCCAACATAGGAGGGTCTGAAAGCCTCGGCCAGGGGCACAGGTGGAATCAGAACACTCACCTCCTGATGCCAAGCTTAGTGCTTTTTCCAAAAGCTCCATCAGCAAACTTGGCATGACAATACAGGCCATCGGCAAGGTGACAGGACAGTGAGGCTAAAGCATCACTCTACCATTAAGCCCAGGTGTGTGTCCACAGCAGTGAGTGCCACCAACTGTGTGCCCTGGGTCAAGACCCTCCTTCCCTCCAGGCTAGTTGGTCAAAGGAGTTGGGCTGAATGGACTCTATGTGTCCTTCTATCAATTATACTCCAGGGTGTTCTGTCAATGCAAATATTCTCTCATTTTCTCCCTCCCCTCTTTCCCCACCTTCCCCATCTCACCCCCCCCCACACACACACACACCTTTTACTTATTGCACTAACCACAGGCCACAGAACAGGCACATTGGTTATAGGAACTCTCACCCGCAGTGAGTGGGCTTCTCATCTTCTTTGGATCAAGTCAAGCCCAAATTCCTCTTCTTGACACTAAAGATATTACCAAACTGCCTTTCTAATTTTACACTAACTCACTTGAACTTCTTATTGTTAGTCTACTGTGCTCCATACCATCCCCAAATACTCCTGCCACTTTTCCACCTTCATGCATTTGTGCTGTTCCTGAATTGCCATCCTTTCCCCATTATCATCGAGACCCTGTCTTTGGGGCGGGAGGATGGCAGGAAGGACTCCACCTGCACATGCCAGGTCACTAGGATTATAATGCTTTTGGAGACTAGGTACATGTTCTGCTCTTCTCCGTCCTCATGATGCTCTGCGATGAGACTCCACCCACATAGCAAAGGATTGACTACAGACATTGTGTTTTTAAGTTTAGAGGTTTTTTGTGCAGTTGGGTAAAAAGGTCAAGAGAAGTGAAGGGAATGGCCTAATATCAATGGCAGATCAAGGACACAGCTAAGAGTTCAGAGCTGGAAAAGAAGCCTGGCTCCTAGGACTTCTAGGCTAGAAGTTTGATCAATTTCTGTCCCAGGGAGGAGTTACAGAATTGAGCATTTAAAATGTATGCATTTGTTGGGATTCCATTTTAAGAGTAAACAATTAAAAGCCAAAATAACCATGAATATATTATGGTACTTCCAAACTATAAAAGATTATGAAGTCATGAAAACATTTTAATAGTAATCTGAAGTCTAAAAAATGAATTAGAGCATAGAAAGAATGAAACAACATAATAGTCATGACATGTGGTTCATCAATGAAAATAGGTATAGGGTAATATGAACAATTAATCTGTAGAAAACAGAAACACTGCTATACATACTTATGCCTGCAGACACACAAAAAAGCTTGGAAAGACAGATCTAAATGGTTAATGGTGCATCAATGCACTGGCAAAATTAGGAGGAAAATTTTATATACACATGTAGTGTGTATATGCAGGTGTTAAAATGAACACACACTATTTTTATACTCAGAAAAAAGTTAGGATCCAATTTTGAAAATACAACATGTCTGAGAAGAGGAAAGAACTTTGCCAGGCATGACCCTCACTTTTGCAGAGTCCAGTCAAAAGGCCACAACCTACCCTCCAGAGGAAATGACCAATACAAAAGCAAACAGGGGAGTGTCTCACGATTGTGACTGCTGCCATCACTCTGCTAAGGATCCCAAACCTTACAGTTTAATTGCTTCCCAGATTTAAGAGCTTCCCTTTAAACTCTTAGCAACCAGAACAGATAAAAGCAGATTTACTGAGAGGCACCTGGGGATGGCAATCAGGAAGGGCCTGAGGAGACTTTCCTGTGTGGCCCGTTGGTAGACTGAGAGCCAATCCCACACCAGTTTGAGAAGAGAACTTTCTGTTCCTCTCACTACTACTGCTCTCTTGGTTCATGTAGAAATAAGAACAGAGTCAGAAGACCTGGAGTCACTTAGTACTTTCATTTAATTGCCAACCATGGGGCTATGCTCTCCAAACTGGAGTTTTCTCATTTATAAAATGACACTGACTCTGCCTATCTCCCAAGATGCAGATCTTATTTAAAATAGAATACATCCAGGGGCGCCTGGCTGTCTGTCAGTGGAATGTGAGACTCTTGATCTCGGGGTCAGGAGTTCGAGCCCCATGTCGGATGTAGAGATCACTTAAAAATAAAATCTTTAAAAAAAATAAAATAGGATACATCCATACCTTGCAATCGCCAGATGGGTCCTATGTAGGACCCATGGAAAAGGCACCAAGAATTGATTAGTAAATGAGGAAATACAGGCACAGAAGAAAATGTTCTGCGTTGACCCCGCTTGGGTGGTGGATAGGAATTCATGCTCTAGGTGCTAAAGGATATATCCATGGACCAAAAGAGGACTCAAAGACAAGGCAGAGAGGACCAAGGGGTCTTGTCTCACCTTTGTGTACCAGTCGGTTCTGCCTGATTTCTAGTTTATCTTGTGCATTACTTTTCTTATAATTTAAAATGGGCAATGTTATCTACCTCATGAATTATTTGAAAATGAAGATGTATAAAACCCTTCCGCAGAATAGAACACAATTTGCCAACTGTACTTTTAGTATTCTAAATAGGACCAAATATCCATTTATTGACTTCTGTTCTAAAATTAAATGAGAACCCCCCCCAATTTAGAACTTTCATCTTTAATATTTTTGATGGTTTGAAACAGCAGACCAGCCTCCATCCAAGGGTGCCATGCAGGCCACAGGAACTTGGCGGACCCATCTGCACTACCACCCATAATCCACACCACCATCTAACGGGGCTCCCTGATTCTGGCCTTGACCCTTGCTATCTCAATATGGCAGTTACAGGTAACAAGGAAAAAAATCTAAACCAGATAAGTCATTCCTCTGCTCCCCGTCTAATTGCTGCCACCTAAGCCAAAGCCAAGGTCCTCACAAAGCCCAGGAAGGCCTCACAAAACCTGCCTCACCATCTGCCTTTCAGCACACTTCACTTGCCCCTCTTGGCCTTTCCTGGAACACCAACCCCTCCCTTCCCCAGGCCCTCCATACGTGCTCACTGCAGGACCTGAACCCCAACCTCGCTTATCTGCATGGCTCCCCACTATGAGTCATTACTCAAATGTCACCCTTTCAGGGAAACCTTTGCTGCTTCCCCTACTTTCAAATCACCGCCTTACATACGTACACGCACACACACACACACACACACACACACACACACACACACACTTCCCTGGTTTATTTACCTCCATATAGTACTTCTTACACTAGATCTTACTTCTTGCCCATCTCTCCCCACTGCAAAATTTGCTCCACGGGAACAGGGAGTTTGGTTTATTCACAGCTGTATCCCCAGGCCCTACAATAGTATGTGGCACATAGAAGGTCCTGGATAAATATTCACTGAATTCTGGCCACAAGGAGATGGATTATTGAGTTGAACTAGTTTATTTAAGGTTCTTTAAGGTATCTTTGAGTACCTGCCCTGCCCAAAGAAAGGGTAGGTAGGTGTGATGGAAGAAAAAGTGACAATGGCCAGACTTGGCTGTGACTCATATTCTCCCAGAAGGATTGCTGAGGCATAGAGATTCCAACATTCCTACAGCTCCCTCAAGGGCATCCTTTAATGTTTTACCACTATAGCTTTGCTCTGGTTAGGGTTGCTTCCCTCTGACAACCATAAACATCCCCCACACACACCACCCCACCCCACCCCACCCAGGACATAGGTTAGCAATCATCTTTCAAACATATGGCCCACTGTTATCTTTTTTTTTTAAATGTTTATTTATTTTTGAGACACAGAGACAGAGTGTGAGTGGGTAAGGGGCAAAGACAGAGGGAGGCACCGAATCTGAAGCAGGCTCCAGGCTCCAAGCTGTCAGCACAGACGCTGACGCTGGGCTCAAACTCACAGACTGTGAGATCATGACCTGGGTGAAGTCGGACGCTCAACCAACCGAGCCACCCAGGAGCCCCAAGCCCATTGCTATCTTAACAGCAGCTGGTGCCTCAAGGTCCTGGAAGCCTTGCTTCCAAATTCCTTAAAGACTTACACTATCTCTAATGCCCACTAACTGAGAAGTGTATCATCAGTCACTCCTCACAATCCCAGTGTAGCTCTTTCTGCCCATGGGTCCTATCCCCGTGCTGTAATAAAAGCACCTTTTGGCACTAAAAAGCTCTCAAGAATTCTTGATCATTCACTTGTGACTACATATCATTTTGGCACCCAACACGGGGCCAGAGTCCTCATGTGGACCTCGAGTGTCGGTACAGACTTGATGAATTACTCCCTCTCTTTCATTTCAGGGGCTTTTCCAGGAGTGTGGTCTTACTCAAACACTTTCATGTCAGTGGCTCAGGATACAATCCTCTCGTCTGTGGCTACTCTACACTGAGGAATAAAAGCCTGCCTTTTAACTGGAAGCTAGTACCCTGGCCAAAATGGTAAGGAGAACCACAAACTTGATGCCCGCTCTATTCCTATTCTTATAAAAAGCACTCTTTCCTGGGCCTGGCACCACCACTTAAATCACTAGGACAGATGCCCATCTTCAGACTCCCATGTGAGGTTTCCTGCTCATTGATCTAACATGATCCCTTCCACACATCCCTAGTCTAACTACTTCTGGTTGCGAGACCTCTGCTCAGAGCTGGCCGAAACCAATGCCTGATTGAATTAAAACCCAACCAGGGACAATTTCCTAGGGAAGTCAACTGCAAAGACTACACATGTTAGAATGTTTAGACCATGATGGATTTCTACCTTTACTATTTTTCATCACTGATCCCTACTAACTACTTAAATTACAACATTGGGTAATTTTCCTTTGTTCCACTTTTCTGGTGTTTTCCACAGGTTAAAAACAGTGGGTTCTTCTCAGCATGAGGACACAGCATTTTGGCCCATACACCAGCACCCATATAGAGTCTAGAATGCAGTGGGGAGGGACGCCAGCACCCCTCCTCCAGGCCTATGATAATCAGAGTCTGTTGTCTGTGGTTAGTCTACCTCACGATGGGGAGGAACTTCAAGGAATATTGCCAAGCAGCTGCCAAAAGTCCTTTTGTTTCTAGGAAATTCCCCATCTTCCCCAACATGACATGGACTTCCTATTTTCACTTCTTGTTGGGAAAAGAATACGTGTCTGTTCATCTGTCCAAGCTGACAAGTTTTATTAGTTTTTTCTTTTAATTGTTTACTTTTGAGAGAGAGAGAAAGAGAGAGAGAGAGATGGAGAGAGACAGTGTGGGCAGGGGAAGGGCAGAGAGACAGAGAGGGAGACACAGAATCTGAAGCAGGCTCCAGGCTCTGAGAGGTCAGCACAGAGCATGATGCAGGGCTCGAACTCACAAAATGTGAGATCATGACCTGAGCCAAATCAGACTCTTTCACCGACTGAGTCACCCAGTCACCCCATAAGCTGACAAGTTTGAGGACCAGAAGTCCTCTTTCTTGTGTCTGGACTTTTACCTACCTCCAGACTTGCTGGCAGCACCTTAGCCCCACCCCTGCCCCGTTTCTGCACCACTAAGGGTGTGGCCCACGTCACCAGCTCCTATAGCATCTTTGGGACTCCAACACCATCAGCTCCTCCTCCTCCTACAAGGAGCAATCAAGGAACAAAGATTATCCCTTCCTGGGCCTAAACCACCCATTTCAGATTTCTCCATTGGTCCCCCAGGCAAAAATGGACAATGGGGAACAAACTGATTCACTTTTTTTTTTTTTAATACTTTTTTTTAAATTTGTTTTTAACGTTTATTTATTTTTAAGACAGAAACAGAGCATGAAGGGGGGAGGGGCAGAGAGAGAAGGAGACACAGAATCGGAAGCAGGCTCCAGGCTCTGAACCATCAGCCCAGAGCCTGACGCGGGGATTGAACTCACGGACTGCGAGATCGTGACCTGAGCTGAAGTCGGAGGCTTAACCGACTGCGCCACCCAGGCGCCCCCAAACTGATTCACTTTTAGGCAGACATAGGTGCAACGTATTCTGTATGAAAGCTAATTAGAGTTTGTAGATTTTTATTTTTTGGGCTTGTCAGTTTTATTAAGATGGACATGTCTGTGGAGTTGTCAACAATATAAAACTTTTATTCTACCAAGGTTTACTGATGGTCAAACTGGCTTTGGTTAGCTCTTGCAATTTGTCAACAAAAGATGGCTTCAAGTGATGGTTAATTTTGTCTGTCTCAAAGATTTAATGGATAATTGTTAAAACAGCTGTCAAAATCTTTGGTGGCCTGAAACTTTCAAGTTTTACTTAAATGATGGGCAAGATTGGATTCATTGGATATCTAAGTCTTTTCCAAATAAGAGAGGATACTAAAACACTAATTACTAAATATAAAAGGCTTATCTGCTTTTGGTTTCCCATTGCAGAGAAGCTGAGGATACATGCTTTGTGTTTTGACTGCACTATGAAAAAACCAGTTTTTAGAAATTATAAAGTTTTAAGTTTGTCAATCTAAATTCTGATAGAACACTTCACAATTGGTTACTCTTTAGAAACTTTAGACTCGGAGCATCTGAGTGGGTCAGTTAAGCATCCGGCATCGGCTCAGGTCATGATCTCATGGTCTGTGGGTTCAAGCCCCACACTGGACTCTGATGACAGCTCAGAGCCTGGAGCCTGCTTCAAATTCTGTGTCTCCCTCTCTCTCTGCCCCTCCCCTGCTGGTGCTCTCTTTCTCTCTCTCAAAAATATTTAAGTAATAATTAAAAAAAAAAAAACCTTAGTCTCTACCAAAAACTAGCATTAAAATTCTAATAAATGTAATTAAACGTTTAATATGACACATTTGCCTTTGGGATCTTGTTTCCTTCGTTAAATCATTTTTATCTTATGATGATCTATAATCCTACTTAGGCATGTGCTTTAAAACTGAGGATTTTAACAAACTTCAGAGATTTGGTTTGTAAATGAAATTTTTTTGACTAATTAGACTTATTTTGTATGTTACTTGGAAAGCACTGTCAAATAAGCTTTCGGTTGTATTGTATGGGTAAATGCTCTAACTGTTCTGGAAAACAGATAAAATTCCTAAAGTTTGATAGGTCCTAGTATAAAGCCATCACTGAATATTCTGATTACTGAATGGTTCTGTGTCACAGAAATGACTAGATTTCCTTGCCAGGCCTACTGTAATAACTCTAATCAGATTTTTTTTTCTCCCATCAGATGTTAACTGTGGCCATTTTTTTTTGAGTCTTTTGTCATTTACAGTTATTGTTCTGATGTTCTTGCAAAATGTGTTTTGTCTTCAAGGAGACTAATGAAAAGAACTTTTTATTATTTTCAAATAACGCCTGCACCCAGTGTGGGGCTCCAACTCATGACCCTAAGATCAAGAGTCACAGTCTTCTGACTGAGCCAGGCAGGCGCCCCTCTCTTGTTATTTTCCTCATGTTTTGCTGTTTTCTGAGGCATTTGAGGCCTTTGTGCCTGGTGCTGACGCTCCTACAGTGCCGTTCCTTCGTTCACACAGGTGTTCCTTTCTGCTCAAGAGACCCCCACATGTTATCAGTCCCAGATACAGCTGCCTCAGCCTTTCATGACTCAACCAATGAACTTTGACCCATAGGTATGGGCCTATGTCCCAAGGCAGCAGGAAGTTACAGAAGGTAAGAGCTCTCAGCCGCAGCAACCTTCAAGATTTGAGGGTCAAAGTTACTCAGGGTGGAGCATGGTGGACAAGAAGGAACAAAGGCCAGACTTCCTTGTGGCTTGTAGAGATTCTAACATTCCTCCAGCTCCCTCAAGGACATCCTTTAATGTTTTACCACTATAGCTTTGCTCTGGGTAAGGTTACTTCCCTCTGATGAAATACAGGTTAGCAATCATCTTTCAAACTTACTGCTCGCTGATAAACATCTCAAGAGGCTCAAGACTTAGGTTTTATTTGACAGTAGTCAACAGCCTTAACAGCAGCTAGCCCCCCAAGGTCCTAGAAGCCTTGCTTCCAAGTTCCTTAGAGACTTACACTATCCCTGACCCCGGCTAACTAAGTATATAGTCACCCCTCACGATCCCAGTGCAGCTCTTCTTGCCCCTGGGTCCTGTCCCTGTGCTACAATAAAAAGCACCTTTTTGCATGATAAAGGTCTTTAAGACTTCTTTCTTGACTGTTTGCTCATAGCCGCACATGAGGTAGGCCACCCACTTTTTGAAGGTGCGTTTTAGTATTGAAGGGGGTGTTGTGTGTGTGATGAAAGCAGGAAGAGACTCATTGAGAGAGAGAATCATTCCCTTAAACCGACAAGAGTTTATAGGTAGACAGCAATCATACCGTCACTATTTGTCATAAAAGGCTTCTAGCTGTCAGGCAAAGTGTAGGATTACAGCCTTCCCAGGGGAAGATGGGAAAACACTCTTCCAACAAGTGAACACAGAATTAATATAGGTATTAGAATGGGTATTAGGATAAAGCGAGCAAAGTTAAACACTGACTCTATGCTCTCGTGGTAAATACACTTGCCGCTTATCGAGGCTGTGAGACATGAAGACATTCCCTGGGTCAAGGGAATCCGATTAGAAGTGGTTATTGCCTGTCTGCTAACTCCACTGCAGTTCCTTCCCCGGTGTTAGGGGTGCTGGCAGCTTCACAGCTGTGCTCATTCAGCCTGAGGCTCAGGCATGTGGTTTCAGCTGTTGAGACCACAAATATGAAGTCTTGGAGAAGGGCAGTGTAGGGGGGACTGTCCTATTGAGGTAGTGTAGTTGATCACTGCTGGGCAGGACCCCATGCTTACCTGAGTCATGGGCAAACCGGAAGGGCCCAAAGCTGAGGAGAAAGGACCCTCAGACACCCTGGACGGCCCAACAGGAGAGGCCACAGTTCTTTTGACACACCTGTACGTAGTGGCTGATGTTTGGCCAGCTAAGTGTGGGATGCGCTTTGTAGTGCTTGAGGTCTGATCTTCTGTACGAAGAGAGGGAATCTAGTGCGTCAAGAGCAATTTCATTCTGCCTCAGGGAAGAGCTCTGCCCTGCTCTCACCACCTCTTTCCAAACCTTCCCTGTAGCTTATTTCCTCTATTAGATCCCAAATGTATTTCTCTCCCCCTCTCTAATGACTGTCACAGAACTGACACCTAGGAATTGGAAGGTGCTGGTTGGGGTGGGAGGAAAACAAACTATCTTCTTTCTTCTAGAGGTGTTTAATTCAAGGAAGCCTAAGTTCATGTTCATGTCATTTCTTGTTTTAAACATTTATTTTGAAAGAGAGAGAGAACATGCACGCACTCCTGAGTAGAGGAGGGAAAGAGGGGCAGAAAGAGGGGGGAGTGAGAGAGATAATCTCAAGCAGACTCAGCACGATCGTGCAGAGCCCAGTACAGGGCTCAATCTCATCAACTTTGAGATCATAACCTGATCTGAAATCAAGAGTTGGATACTCAACTGACTGAGCCACCCAGGTACCCCTTCATTTCCTTTCCTTATACCCATACTTATCCTAAAAAGAACTACAATATATATAAAATATACTTTAAAAGTTAGGAATGAGGAGGAAGCAGTGAAGTAATAGAAAGGACAGGTCATACAAGGCAGCAAATACACAACGCATAGCAGCAAGACTTACATCCCTTTAATAAGGTTATAAATCCAATTCTCAATTTGCTAGCTGGAAGGAAAAAAAACTCACAAAATAAGAGTAACACAAATTCTAGGGTCTGATTCAAAAAATAAAATGGCTTGAGAAACACCTACCTGCCAGTCAGAACAGTTTTACAGGTATGTAATGAATGAATGAGGTCTTTAGAATGGACCAAACTATAGCTTCACAGAAATACTTAGAAGATTCCACAATAACCACGGGCATCGCTCCAAAGAGCCACTTGTTGATATCAATTCTAGGATGTCTGGGCTCCAGACATCTAATGTAGCAGACCCAGTCTTAAATTTGAAACCTGGAGATAGGCTTGGTGCAGCTGGGACTGTTTTGTGATTGTTATTGCTGTTGTTTTAAAGTTAATGCCTTTAGGAGGGGCACGCTGCCTCATTTCCCCACTCTCTATTCTTCTTCCAGTAGCTTATACACTTATGTTGCCTAACTGGCCCCGAAAACATTGCCTTAGAGACTCGGTCATTCATTTACTCCTTCAATAGATATTTTTCAGTACCTTTTATCGTTTGGCACTGTTCTCTGCAAGTAAGCAAACAACCCATCCTGCCTCAGGAAGCTTAAATCCTCATGGAAATGAACAGAAAATAGATAATAGGTGGTTTATCAAAGGAAAAATATACGGGATTACCAGGAAAGTCCAGACAAAGATCGCATTTAATTAAGGACAAGTGAGGAAGCTGGAGCTATCTAGGGGAACAGCAAGTTCAAAGGTCCTGAGGTAGGGAGGCACTTGCCTTGGAGGACCAGCACCCAAGCTAATGTGAACAGAGCAAAAAGCACGGATGAGCTAAGAAGCTCTAAAGGGAGAAAAGAGAATATAGGACCTGTTAGATCATTCTAGGTACTTGAGAGGAGGCCATCGGCGGGTTTTAAGGGGAGAAGTGACATCACCTGACAAAGTATTAGGACTACTCGGATCTGCTGGAGATCAGCTCACAGACTATTACAATCATCCCCTGATTTAGAAAAACAGTAATTGTAGATTCTTCAAGAAGTTCCCTATAGATAGGATTATTTTCTGAACGCTGTGGTGGCATCCCTGGCAAGCAGCAGTGGTGTGATCAGTTGGGGGGAGACGTGGGAATGGTCCCTGAAGAGGCAGGGATTCCTCCCCTTCAGAGGGGAGCTGAGGAAGCCAGTCTGATTCACCTAAAGGGGACTCACATCGCCTGGAGCAGAGCTACACCAAGTAATTGTTGGCTGGAAAATATTCAACAGGCAGGTACAATAGAACTTTCATCTCAGGCATGCATCACTCACACACACGCAGACACACACACACACACACACCCTTTTCAAACACTTTGCTTTGAGCACAATTACTTCCCGGTGAGCCCTCCAAGACAAATGAGCAGTAAAACAAACTGGAAGGTAACTGAAATCAAAGATTGGCTTCCTGGGATTAGAAGAACCAGCTCAAAAAACAATTAAAAGCCAGAGAACTCTGCATGGGCTATGGTCCTAGAGAACAATAACCCTTTTGTCTGGTCCAAAAGGGAGTATCTATTTCCTTGTATCCCAGCAGTAAAGCACCTGAACAGGAAGTGCCCCCCACAAGGGCCCAAAGCTCTGTGACGGCACCAGTACCAAGTGGAGGAGACCTCCCAACACCCCAACTCTGCCTCTCACTGGGTGGGTAACTGAGAGCCAAACTGGTTCCTCTGGGAGCCAGGGTCTCACCTCTAAATTGGGAGTTTTCAGAGGGTTAAAAGCTAATAGGAACATAGCACAGTTCATACTAGGGATTCACTCAATCTATGTTAGCTCCTTTTGCCTCCCGTCAGTTCCCCCAAAATAAGAAAACCAATGCAAGGTCCCGGACTACTTTTCCACCTGATTTGCCTTTTCCAGGTCCTGGCTAAAGGGGTCTGAAGCTCCCCTGAGGAGTAAGACCCGAGAAATCTGCCCCCACCCTTCACACCCCTCCACACATGTCCCTTACCCCCCAAAACACAGAAAAGGGAGAATGCCCTAGGCAATCCTCCATGATGGGGGGCAAGGAAAGCTCCGGAGGACCAGCCCACCTAAGCTCTCACAAGAACTGGCTCCTAGAAACCCAGCCTGTTATTCTGAATGTCTTGCTCTACCAAATAAAATGCAAGATCGCTTAAGAGGGCTTTGTGTTTCAAGAAAGACCAAAAAAAAAAAGCACATTCCTTTGTGGAAGAGAAGAGTCTTCCCAGGTGCTTGATACATAAGAAAATTCTGTTCAGGTTGCAAGGATAGGACCTGCCCCAGGCCTCCATCTGGTCTAGGAGAGCCAGTCATGAGGCCACGGGCCCTAGACAGAGAGTCTGGACATGCTGCGGCATGGAGGAAGCTGCAAAGAGTCTGGGGAGCCAACTGACATTGAAGACACGTACACAGGAAGGGAATTGTGCAAAAGGAAGCTCGAGAAGGACAATCTAGAAAGTCATGCTGCTGACCTGTGGAGCCACCTGGGGCCCAGATCTCTCCATCTCAGTCCTCCCTGGGTGGAGTCCATTCAGTTTCCCCTAAATTCCCAGGCATGCGTCCTCACAACCAGCGTACCTTGCTTGACATAATTGGACCCTGGTCCTTCCATGCAAGGAAGTCAAGGTGTTACTGTTCCCCCTGCCCTTACCAGAACTGTTTCTGCCTGAAGGACCAGCACCAGGACACCCGAATCCAAACCCCTCCTGTCTGCTTGGTGCAGGATAAACGCCCTCCCCCACCCCCACTCCCACTCCCACTCCCACCCCCATTCTCAGCCTCAGCCCTGGCTTTCTTGCCCCTCACAGCCCATCGCTCGCCTGGTCACACCTTATTACCTCCTATCAGATTACAGCGTGACACCCAAGGGAACTTTGGAACCTGAGAATTTCGGGGTTGCATGTCCAGACTCATGGGCTCCCAAAACTCCTCCCATATAGCTTTGTGTAACATATAGGTCTCCCGTTTGTGGGCATCTCCCCATATTATGTCTTTCAATCCAAGACTATGTACTCGTCCTGACCTCAAAATATGTTCCATCTCAGCTCCACAGGTGCTATGTTCCCAGGTGACCCGACATTTTTGCCACTTCAACTATACAGCCGCTAAATTTCAGCGTAACAAGGGAGCTTACAAGTCACAGACTCTTTATGAAGCCTGAATCCCTCTACTGTAATTAGGGCAGTGTGTCCTCCTTGACAAGAAACATAGCCCAGAGGTACAAGCCACCACACTGTTCAGGAAGGAGTCCTCCTGAGTGCCCGGCTTATTCTTTGGGACACAGAAAGCCAGCCCCCTCCCTCTTTCTTGGAGTAGCCATCTGAGGGTCAAGACACTTACCTGCCTCCTTGTTGTTGTTCTTCTGGCTAAACATCTCCAATCTATCCATGCTGCTTGGATGCTTAGTTTGGAATCCCCTGACCACCCTACCTGCACTCCTTTACATATGCACTGGGCTCTCTGATCTTTTCACACCCTAAGGTGCATAAAAATCACCTGGGCTCTCTTCCTTCCCTCTCAGGTCTGGGTGGGGCCCAAGGAGTCCAAGTCTCTAACAAGCTTCAGATGATACTGATGCTGCTGGCCACCACTTTGACTAGTAAGACTTCCCACTTGGGATGGACTTTCTCCTCGGAATCATCTCTTGTTAGAAACATGACTCTCAGGGCAACCTGGGTGGCTCAGTCGGCTGAAGCGTCTGATTCTTGGTTTCAGCTCAGGTCATGATCTCACCGTCTGTGGGATCCAGCCCGCGTTGGGCTCTGCGCTGAGGAAGGTGCAGAGCCTTCTTGGGATTCTCTCTCTTCCCTTCTGTCTCCGGCCCTCCCCAACACATGCTGTCTCTCTCAAAATAAATAAATACAACTTTAAAAAAAGAAAAAGAAGCATGACTCTGGGGCCCCATCCAGATGTCCTGAATCAGAATCTGCATTTTAACAAGATCCACAGGTTTATAGTATCCCCTTGAAAGTTAGAAAAACAAGCTGGCAACCATGGCTGCATATTAGAATCACCTGGGAAATTGGCAAACAATCCCATGGCCCAGCAGCACCCCAGACCAATGATATCAGAGGATGGGATTCAGGCATCAGCAGTTTTAAAGCTCCCCAGGTGATTGCAATGTGCAGCCAGTGTTGTGAACCCTGCCAGAGAGCACTTAAAGCGTATGGGGCACCTGGGTGGCTTCATCGGCAAGTGTCTGACTTCAGATCAGGGCATGATCCTATGGTACATGAGTTCGAGCCCTGTGTTGGGCTCTATACTGACAGCTCAGGGCCTGGGGCCCGCTTCAGATTCTGTGTCTCCCTCTTTCTTTACCTCTTTCACTCACACTCTGTCTCTTTCTCAAAAATAAATAAACATTAAAAGAAAATTTAAAGTGTAGGCCTACCCTTGAGACTTTTGCCAGAGAAGGGCAAGGACATGTTGTCATCTTTAGCTCCTCCGGTCATGGCCTGAGGTCCTCTTTGCTCTAGACAACCATCTGCAATGCTAACTCCTTTTGAGGCAACACAGAGTAGTGGTTAGGAGCTCTATTCTGGAATCAGGTAGATCCCGATTCGAATTCTGATTCCAATACTTACTAGCTGCATGATCTCAGAAAAGTTACCTAATTTCTCTGTGCCTCATTTCTTTGTGTGCACAGTGGAGCCAAGATAGTAACTACCTCCTAAAGTCACGGTGAGGGGCGCATTAAATGAGAAAAAGTATATACAGTTCTTAGCGTGGCCCCAGCACCACAGAAGTGCTCAGCAATGGTTAGTTGCTGTTCTTAACATTGATGCTAGAACTCCTGGACGTTTTCCTGATCCACTAGTATCCTGGCCAGATTCTGGAGGGCCCAACTGAGGGCCTGGGAGTTGCTAAGGGACCAGCAGGAGCCTGGGGCAAGGACAAAGGGGCTGCTCAGCCTGGCGCTTCTTGGTAGATGTGGGGATCGGTGATAGCCCACACTCAAAAAATGTTAGCCAGTAGTAGAGGTGGTACTGGTTTTTTTTTTATTTTTTACTTATTTTTGAGACAGAGAGAGACAGAGCATGAACAGGGAGGGTCAGAGAGAGAGAGAGAGAGAGAGAGAGAGGCACAGAATCCGAAGCAGGCTCCAGGCTCTGAGCAGTCAGCACAGAGCCCGACGCGGGGCTCGAACTCACGGACAGTGAGATCGTGACCTGAGCCGAAGTCGAACGCTCAACCAACTGAGCCACCCAGGTGCCCCGAGGTGGTATTGGTTTATCGGAGAGCCCAAGCCGGGAACTTGCAAGGAGCTACACAGATCCAGGCACAGGTGTGGAGAAACCATGATAATCACAGATACCATTGGCTCTCCTTGCTTGGGACCATTCAGGAAAGCAGAGCCCTCACCAAGTATTTCAAACAGGAAATTTAATACAGGGAGTTGGTCACCCAAAGTGTGGAAATGAGAAGGCAAGAGGGGACGGTGAGATGTTCAGAGGTTATAGCAGCAGAAAGCCCCTACTAACCCGTACCTGGAAGAACAAAGAGCCACTGGATGGACACTGAATGCTTGAATTATACGTAGTTTTATCTGCTAGCAATAAGATGTAGGTAACTTATTCCACCGGGTATGAAATTCTTCCACTGCCTGGCTCCCTCTTATCTTCATCAGGTGTTTGCTTCGCAGCAAGCCTTTCCCTGCCATCCTGTTTCCACGTGTAGCTCCCCTCATGGCACTCCCCTCCCTGAGGACCCGCTGTATCTTCCCCCAAAGCTCTTATGATCATCTGACATACTGGTATTTCCTGTTTGCTTATTTTCTCTCCCCACCTCTACCTCATGCTAGAATTAAAACTCCATGGACGCAGAAATTTTGGTCCGTTTTATCCACTGCCATGGCCCAGCCAGTGCAGAGTAGGTACTAAATCACTATTATGGTTACAGCTTATCATACTAGCACACTACTTACGCCCCTACAAACCCACTTCTAACTTCTCTGGCACTCTGTTTCCTGTTCCAGAAAATGAGGGAATTGAGGTCAGTGATCTCCAAGGGCCTTCCCACTGAGGCACTCCTTGGTTGTGGTTCTTCCTACAGAACCAGATTTCCTCAGAGTTCCCAATGACCACACAGGGGCAGCAAAGGACAGCAAATCCCCAGGGCTGGCCCGGTGGCAAGAGAGGTTCCCCACTCCCCTGCCATTCTTCCTCGAGTCTCAAAGAAGAGTCAGATCTCTTCTTAATGTGTGGCCCAACCTAGTTCCAGGAAGAATTAAGTCACAGGTCTGAAAATGAAACAAAGCGTGGCAATTAGGGAAAAAAAACAGACCAGAGACTATCTAAAGCAATCGGACACGCAGGAGATAAGCTAATTATGGTAACTGAGCGCTGAATTTAGCTCCAACTTTCCAGACATCTAGGCAGGGCAGCGATTAGGGTGAGGTGAGTGAGGCACACTCTTCAAATGATAAATGTAAGGAGAAGCCAGAATCCTGTCATCAAGATAAATGTTAGTACAATGTTTCTAAAAATCTACATAAACAACAACAAAGTCCGCAATAAACAAAATGTCAAAAATTTAAAATTACATGCAACATGTATTTAGGGGAGCAGAGTTTTCTGTTTTGCCTCATTTCCAAAATGGTTCTGGGCAATGTGGTTGAATCTAGTCTTTCAGGCTTGAAATGTTGCTCATCGTGCATTTTTGGCATTAATTTTGATCTTTAAAAATAATGTGTTAACACATTATCATTTTTTTTTTTTAATTTACATCCAAATTAGTTAGCATATAGTGCAACATTGATTTCTGGAGTAGATTCCTTAATGCCCCTTACCCATTTAGCCCATCCCCCCTCCCACAACCCCTCCAGTAACTCTCTGTTTATTCTCCATATTTAAGAGTCTCTTATGTTTTTCCCCTCCCTGTTTTTATTTTTTTTCCCCTCCCTGTTTTTATATTATTTTTGCTTACCTTCCCTTATGTTCATCTGTTCTGTGTCTTAAAGTCCTCATTAACACATTATCTTGATTAAAGTTTTTGCTGTCCCTTAGAATTTCCCAAGGTGAAGGGAGCCTGAGTGGCTGAATTGGTTAAGAGCCTGACTTCAGTTCAGGTCATGATCTCACAGTTTGTGGGTTCAAGCCCCATGATTGGGCTTTGTGCTGACAGCTCAGAGCCTGGAGCCTGCTTCACATTCTGTGTCTTCCTCTCTCTCTGTCCCTCCCCTGTTTGCACTCTGTCTCTGTCTCTCAAAGCTAAATAAATGTTAAAAAATTAAAATATATATGTATTTAAATTTTCCAAGGTGAATGCCTCACTTTGCCTCACCCTAATCCCCTAGAGAGATGGGTCCCTCTCCCTAGGGAGCCTCTGCATCACTCAACAGTCCCCTGGCTGACATCCCCTTGCCAGGCACATGCCTTAAATGTCCTGGTACAAACCTACTACACAGCCCCGCCCCTTGGCTGACATACTTTGGCTCTTCCCCTTGAGTCTCGCACCAGCCTCCCCATCCTTCTCTATACAACACCCCCAACAGTAGCATCTACTGATCAGAACCAGCAAGTGGGACAAAACCTTATAAATAAAGACCTGCGAAATGATCTCTAATAGGGACAACTGACATAAGATTGTAGAGATGAGGGGCACCTGGGTGGCTCAGTTGGGCAAGTGTCGAAACTCTTGGTTTCAGCTCAGGTCATGATCTCGTGGTTGGTGAGACTGAGCCCTGCATTGGGCTCTGCGCTGTCAGTGCAGATTCTCTGCTTGGGATTCTCTCTCTCTCTCTCTCTCTCTCTCTCTCTCTGTCTCTCTGCCCCTCCCCTCTTCTCTCTCTCTCTCAAAATAAATAAATAAACTGAAAAAAAAATTGTACAGATGAGACAGAAGGAAAGTTCTGGGTCCAAATCCCATTCTAGGCTGACAGATGAAGGTACAGCGTTTGGACAGAGTGGTCAGTTGAAAGAGAAAGGAACTTACTACTCTAGACCAGGGCTGTCTGATAGAACTTTCTGCAATAACAGAAATGTTCTACGTTTGCATGGGACAATACCGCAACCACTCACCACAGGTGGCTATTGAGCATTTGAAATGTGGCCAGCGCAACCAAGGAACTAAGTTGTTAAATGTATTTAATTCTGATTAATGTATATTTAAATGTAAATGGGCTAAGGACTAGTGAATTACAGCACAGTTCTATATCAGCGAGTCTCAAATTTAACTTGCATTAGAATCATTAGCAGGACTTGTTAAAGCAGGTTGCTGAGCCCATCTCAGAGTTCCTGATTCAGGAGGTCTGGGATGGAGCTGAGAGCTTACATTTCTAACAGTTCCCGGGTGAGTCTGATGCTTCTGGTCTGGGGATACTTTGAGAACCACCAAGCTAAACAGTATTCTCATTCCAAACAATTGTTAGATATTGAACAAATCACCTTATATGTAGGTATGGGCTTTCTTGAAGCAAAATGGCAGCCTAGACTTAGAAGACAGGTATGGATTGAAATCCCTGCTCCTCCATCAATTAGTTCTATGTCCTTTGTTTCATTTTCAACTTCTATATACAGTTGACCCTTGAACAATGTAGGGGATTAGGGACATTGACAACCCTCCCCCACCTCCTCTACACAGTCAGAAGTCTGCGTATAACTTTTGACTCCCCCAAAACTTAACTACGAATAGCCTACTGTTGACAGAAGCCTTACCAATAACATAGTCAAGTAACACATATTTTGCAAGTTATATGTATTATATACTGTATTCTTACAACAAAGTGTGCTAGAAAAAAAATTTTATTAAGAAAACCATAAAGAAGAGAAAATACATTTACAGTACTGTACTGTATTAAAAAATCCACATGTAAGTGGATTGCGTAGTTCAAATCTGTGTTGGTCAAGAGTCAACTGCAATATTAGTCAATATTTAACCTCTCTCTCTGCTCCATCCACAAAATGGAAATAATAGTACACACCAAGTAGGGTAATTACAAAGATTAAATGGGATAAAGTATATATGCCATTCAGTATAAGTTTTTAAAGATCATGTCTTGCTCAGAAAGTGTATGAGATTATATATGTAAACATGTAATTTGTAGCACAAGCAATGAGCAATTCCACAAAATAGCTCTGTCAAGATTACACAGTGCCAGTGCATCAGTGATCTATGGCTGCATATAACAAATTAACCCAAAACATAGCAATTTAAAACAACAAAAATTTATCATCTCGCGGCATCTGTGGGTCAGACGTGTGGACATGGCTTAGCTGGGTAACCTCTGGTTTAACATCTCTCATGAGGTTGCATTAAAGCTGCCAGGGCTGCAGTCTCACCTGAAGGCTCAACTGGAGGGCTAAGGAATCCACTTCCTATTTTTTGTTGTGATAAGATATGTGTACATTTTAGTAATTTAACCATTTTTAAATCTACAGTTCTGTGTCATTGAGTACATTCACATTGATTGCAACCATCACCAGTATCCATCTGAGAAGTTTTTCATTTTCTCCAACTCAAACTCTGGACCCATTTGGTACTGGCTTCCCATTCCCCACCCCACCCCTGAGCCCCTGGCAGCTATCAGGCTACTCTGTTTCTATGAATTGGACTCTTCTATGTACCTCATCCAAGTGGAAATCTACAAGGTTTGTCCTTTTGTGACTTGCTTATTTCACTCAACAAAACCTCCTCAAGATTCATCCGTGCTGTTAATGTGTCAGAATTTCTTGTTATGGCTGCATAGTATTCCATTGTAGGTATATACCACATTTGCTTATTCATTCATCAATGTACACTTGAGTTGCTGCCACCTTCTGGGTCTTACCCCACCTTCCCAGCCCTCTCAACACTGGCCCCTCAGTGGATGTGGCTCCTCCCAGGCTGAGTCCTGGAGAAGTCACGCCTGCCCCAAGGATGAGACTAACTAGCCTGTGGTTCTGCCCAGCGCTTCCCCAGATTCAGGGACTGACCCAGTCTGGTCCTGTCTACTTATCTCTGCATCCAAGCTGCTCTTCTGTGTTTCAGGCGGGGATATCACTTATCTTTGGAGGTTAGAGTCATTTCCCATAAATGATCCCAGCAGGTAATGGGATGCTCTCAACCAAAACATGGACCCTCTATTTACCTGCTATGTCCCACCACCACCATCTCCCTGCCCATATCCCATATTTCACCACTTAATACCCAATTTTGCATGAACTATTTCAGCATTTCAAAAATTATAAGTGAGCCACTTCTTTTATATAATTATAATCTCCACTCTGCAGATGAGAAAACTGAGATTCAGAAAGGTGAAGCGAACTGCCCAAGGTCACAGAGCGAGAAGAGGGCAGTGACAGAACCCCATATAGTTATCATTGAGTTTCCAGGATGTCATGAGTGGTTTGTGGGTTTTTTTTTCCAGGCTGAAAGCTGAGTGGGATAACCACAGTTTAAAGGGAATCGTTCTTCTGTTCAGCAGCCACCCAACATAACTCATCTCCCAATGCAGAGAACCACAGTCCACTGCCTAGGACGGCCCAAGCACAGGGGACGAAGTGTCTGGGACCCTACCGTCCTATGGCACCAAATGGCCCCGCCTCTGTTGCTTCCACTGATAAACCAGAGGAAGCCAGTGGACCCAAGTGAAGCTAGTAAGGTGCCTCTCTCGGGTGCTTGGAACTAGGGCATTAAAGAGCAAAGGGCCTCAGATGGTGGAGCTGTAAGGTCATGTAGAGATGGGGCTGCTGTCGGTGGGCTGGCAAGTCAGCTATGTGGGAAGCAAGGCTGTATCTTTAGAGATGGGACAGTGGTATACTTGTTAGGTGCCCAGAGAGTGGAAGGAGGCTGCCTGGTTTAAATCGAGGATCCCACTTACCAGCTGCAGGACTTGGGGCAAGTTGCCCAACCTTTAGGTGACCCATTTTTCTCATCTGTAAAATGGGGAAGTGAGTAGTCCTTAACTCATCACCATAATGAACTGAGTGAACACACACCAAGTTCACGGCACAGGCACACATGCACAGTAGGAACTGCCAGCTGGCATTACTCCAGCCTTGAAGACCCACAGACGGAGCAGCTCCCCGTGACTTTCCAGTTCCCAGTAGGTTGCCTCACTCTAAAAAAACTTTTAAGTTTAAAAATCATACACCACATTTATTTGGAAATTTTATTCTTTTTATTGCAAATTTCTGGTAAAGGAAAGAACACGGAAGCTGATCCTCATTTAAACTTTGGTCATAAGAGCACACTGTAGTTCAGTGGCTTACAACCTCAGCGGCCTTTGAATCACCCGGGGGCCTTTGACACCTTACTGATGTCTGCCTCCCTCGTCCCAGAGGTTCTGGCTTAATTGGTCTCGGGGGGCAGCCCAGGCATCAATAGCTTTTTGAACTCCGCGGGTGATTCCAACATGTGGCCAGGGTGGGGGACCCTGCTGGAGCTCATGGCCTGAGCTTGGCAGCATCAGGAGCACCCAAGCAATTCCAGCGGACATCCAACCGTCGCCTGCTCACGTCACCCCACAACCCGAGTCCAGCTGGCCCCCCGTCCCTCTTCCCAAGTGTCACATGTGCTGACTCTTCCTCCTCAGAGACCGCAGAGGAGAGAGACACTGGAGGACACGTGACTCTCTGTGTTGTGGCTTGTGCGTAAACAGGGGAAACTGTACTAAATATGGTTATTCTATCGCAGAAAGAAATTCACTTTCTGGTTGCAAATGAGCACTAACCTTTTTTTTTTCATTGTCAAGTGGAAATAGTCTTCCTATAGAGAGAGATGCAAAGATTTGTGACAAAATAAGGAAATACGTGTTGGATGACACATTCCTTAGATGATTCCTCAGGTCCAATTAAAAAAACATTTTTTTGTCAAGCCAAAGAAGGTAAAATACTGTGTAGTGTAGCAGCATATTTTATATGGGTAAACAGTAATAGCCAGTTATATAATTCATTTATGAGTTATCCTAAAAATAGAAAATGCTTTAATTTTCCTGAGTCCTTGGCAAACAACAAAACACAATTTTTTTTTTTTTTAATTTTCAAGAATGGTCTTCCTTTTCCTGGGCACCCTCACAGTTTAGGACAGTGTGTGTCTCACCATCAGGTTTTACATCCACGGGTCAACAACTTCACTGGCACCAATTTTCAATGACTAGTCAAATATGGAGATTGAAGATAAAACACCCATCCTCTACAAAGCTGCTCAAAATGAAAGGTTCTTGACAGTGTTATAAATGCAATATCAATTTGATTCTCTGTCCATACAAAAGTATGAATTTCTATTCCATTAATAATACTGAATGACTAATGTCTTAACAGTGATAAAATTTTCAGAACATTTAAAAATTACATAGGATCCCATTTTTACATCATAATTCTGATGTATTATCATGCCTTCTATTTTGTCTGTAAAACTTTTATAGGATACAGTGCATTGACGTGGTAAAACCAAGGCACAAGAATACAGTTACAATAAGTGTATATAAACCTTAGCACTTTGTGCCAATTTTGGAAACATTTAGAGAGGAGATCATAAAGCCTGAAAAATTCTCACATCCTATTATGATTAACAAACGATTAATTGTGCAATAAACAGACTATCAACCACCATTCCATTATTAAATATATGGCTATCACTATACAGGCTGTGGATAACTGAAAAAAGTTTTCAATATTAAAACCTGGCTTAATTAGGTGGTCACTGTAGATATTGTGCCTTGCATTATCTAGATAATTGTCTTAAGTTTCCATTTTAATCTGCAATGTATATGGCAGTTATCAATTTTTAAGCTTTTTTCATCATGTAAATGATGAAGGGGGTTTCCAAATGTTAAATCCCTTGTCTCTACAAAAGACAGAAGATTTACAAGAAGATAACCTTATAAGAAATGCACAGATAACAATCATAAAATCCAAATATGGACTAAAAGGTTGAATTCTAATCTACCAGGACATTCTCTTAATTTAGGGTAAGGAGAAACATTCCTGTGATAATTCATTAGTTTCTTAATTTTAAAAAAATCACCATGACATTTTTGAAAATAGTAAAGTCTTGGCTAGAGCATCAAGCATTGAAGGAAAGTTAAGTCTTTTCATTCATAAAATGAAGGGGATAAAAGCCTTTCAAAATCCAGGGGCAGGGAGGATATTCCATTGAATTTAGAGAAGTGGAATAAAGTGGTAAAAGTTGTATTTCATACTTTTAAAAAAAGTGTTTTTGAGATTCAAGGTAAACGTTTAGACCCATGAAAATACATTTCTTGGCACATGCACGCCATGAATAGAACAATCCCGAATGCAGTGACAGCCTGGCTACACAGGTATCTAGCTCTAGCCCCACGAGCAAAACCACATTTGAGGTCCTTGTCCCAGCCCCCTTCACATGGGACCTTCTGGCTTCTGCATCTGTTGGATTTGCTTCTGCAGCTGGTCCTTGTCCAACTTCATCTTGGCTTCAAGAACTTGCCTGAGGGATCCTATACTTTCATAGATGGCTGTAAACCCTTTAAGAAGAGGTAAATTTCACAAGAGTTAATATTAAAAAACCATGTGTGTCAAGTTCTACAACATATAGTAATAGTTGATTTGGGCAAAAGCTATCAACAGATGCTAAAACTAATGAAGTAAACGTTTGATAGGAAACAAGACAGTTACATAGCTTGGGAGCATCTCCCTACAGGTTACTTTTTTTTTTATTTTTATTTTTTTAATTTTTTTTTAACGTTTATTTATTTTTGGGACAGAGAGAGACAGAGCACGAATGGGGGAGGGGCAGGGAGAGAGGGAGACACAGAATCAGAAACAGGCTCCAGGCTCTGAGCCATCAGCCCAGAGCCCGACGCGGGGCTCGAACTCATGGACCGCGAGATCGTGACCTGAGCTGAAGTCGGACGCTTAACCGACTGAGCCACCCAGGCGCTCCCTTACAGGTTACTTTTTAATTACAAAGGGGGAAAGGAACTATTATAGTGGAGAAATCTGGCAGATACCACTATAACCAAGGGATCAAAGCTAATGTCACCAATGCCGGGAGAAACCAACACCAGGTACCCCTGATAAGGTTCCCTGAGAAGTGAAGGACACACCGCTTCTGTGGCATCATCTGTCCAAAAGGCACAACCTGAGGGGCACCTTGGTGGCTCAGATGGTTAACTATCCAACTACCGATTTCAGCTCAGGTCATGATCTAATGGTTCATGGGGTTGAGCTTGGGATTCTCTCCCTCTCTCTCTGCCGTTTTCCCACTTGCGTGCATGTGCACACGCACTCTCTCAAAATAAAAAAATAAACATTTTTTAAAATGCACATACATACATAAATAAATAAATAATAAAATGCACAACCTGAATCTAATTAAGAGGAAGCAAACAGACTCAAACTGACATTCCACAAAATACTGGCCTGTATTCTTTAATGATGTCAACATCACTGAGAAACTGATCCACTTCAAGACAGTAAATACAGAAAAATGATAACTAACTATGCTGTATGATTCTGGAATAGAACTTAGACCAGGGAAGGTCTTCTATAAAGGAAACAATGGTTAAAGTTGAAAACTGAATATTGAAAAAATCTACAACATATTACACTATATTATAGTTATTTAAGAGAATGTCCTTGTTCTTAGGATATATAGAATGAAATAATACAGGAGCAAAAAGGCATCATGACTTCTGCAACTTACTCCCAAATTATTTAGGGAAAAAAATTATATTTACACACACACACACACACACACACACACACACTCATATCACACAATAAGATTAAGCAAATTTGCAAAATGTTAACAACTGGTTATATAGAGTTTTTGGGCTACTCTTACTGTTTTTCTAAATTTGAAATAATTTCAAAAGAAAAAGCAAAAAAAAGAAAAAAATTCTCCATCAAAAACACATTTCATATTATTCTATATTTATGTGGGTTTTTAAGATAAATGTTTAACAGCTCCTGTTTTCATTAGTAAGTTTAGAATTTTCTCAAAAAATTTTCTCTATATTACAATTAATGTCATATAAGGAATAAATATTACTTATTTTAAAAATGTTCTTATTAGAAAGATACAACATATGAAAGAGTAGGTTACAAATCAGCATGAGCTTCCATTTGAAAAAGCACATATATATATCACATATGTATAGAAAGATTTATATAAAGATGACAGCTGAGTGAGAGAAGTTATGAGTATTTAAAAAAATATTTTGCACTTTCTTATTTTCCATTAAGAAACATATTGTTTTTAGAATAAGAAAAAGTAAATTATTTTTATTTTTAAAAAGCTCATATGCCTTTCTTAGTAGTAGTTACTAAATCTTAACAACCTCAGAGGCATGTTGAATATATAATAACAAACCCACCCAGAGAATGATGCAAAGGTAAACACTGATGAGGGGCGCCTGGGTGGCTCAGCTGGTTAAGCATCTGACTCTTGGTTTCGGCTCAGGTCATGATCTCACAGTTCGTGAGTTTGAGCCCCATGTCGGGCTCTGCGCTGACAGCACAGAGCCTGCTTGAGAGTCTCCCTCTTTCCCTCTCTCTTTGCCCCTCCTGCACTCATGCTTTCTCTCACTCTTAAAATAAATAAATAAACATAAAAAAATCACTGATGAAATATTCAAATACCATATTCTAATAGCCCCAAAGACAAAAGAAAGAAAATTCATTGTTATCTTCACAAGTTCTTGAATTCATAAATTTATTTGTGATTTCTACTTAAAAAAAATGATAAAACTTCTGGTGGTAACAACAAAACTATTCTTGGGATAACTACTTTTATTCCCATGTGGCCAAAGTAGAACGATTCCGCAGGGGAAAATTATGGAATCATGGAATTGGAGGCAGCTGGGAGATAATGTAGTCCCCCCTCATCGCATTGTAAGACTGTCTTCTTTTTCCCAACCACACCCAACCAGCTTCCACTTGAATACTTTCAACAGCAAAGAACCCTCAGGCTCACAAGCCACCAGTGTCTTTTTTTAAAAAGAACCCATTACCTGAGGATATTTCTGCCCTGTGTTAAGTTAAAATCTGTCTTCAGGTAACTTCCAATTCACTTACTGGTTCCAGGTCTGTATTCCTGAATTCACAGAGTAACTAAGTCTAGCCCCTCCTTTATATGCAATAATACTTCAGACGTGGAATATAGCTTTAACAGTTTCTTCCGAACAAGTGTGAATTAATGGGCCCTGTTGACTTGTGAGCAGAAGAAAATCATTCGCTGCTGTGGTAGCATACTGCCAGCAGTAATAAAAGAAGCCTTCAAAAGTCCCGCAAAGATATGTGTTTATTTCTGAGACACACCGACAGTGGCTATAAACAGAAAAGAGCCCTCAGATGGCATTAAAGAAAACGCACACAAGGGACGCCTGGGTGGCTCAGTCGGTTAAGCGTCTGACTTCAGGTCAGGTCATGATCTCACGGTCCTTGAGTTTGAGCTGCGCGTCAGGCTCCGTGCTGACACCTCGGAGCCTGGAGTCTGCTTCAGATTCTGTGTCTCCCTCTCTCTCTGCCCCTCCCCTGCTCACATTCTGTCTCCCAAAAATGAATAAATATTAAAAAAAAAAGAAAGAAAGAAAGAAAGAAAGAAAGAAAGAAAGAAAAGAAAATGCACATTTGCAAGCTGAGCAATTTTGGTTGGTTTGCCTGTCCATCATGGTGGCTTTCCATGTACTTGGAAGTGACACAACATTTTAGTTCACTACAGCACAGCTACTCAGAAAATCACCTAAGGACATTTTACCGTTATTACCATCAGCCGGGGTCACAGTAGTTGCATTAGCTGGTTTTCAGATCATAGTGAAAATAAACCATGAGAGCTGTTTTCTTTTTGGCCTACCAGCGTCAACTTCTGCCTTCATTTCCTTCATGTCCTCATTCATCTGTAACTCCAGCTTGCTGATGCGCCCATGAACCTTCTCCTCTTCCTGTTTTGTTCTCTGCACCTCCATATTCTTCTTCTGACTCTCTTCTATTTTGTCAAGTCTGGCTGACATCTGGCTCAGCTTCTTCTCCATGTCCCTTTCACTGGCTCCCTGAGATCCGTGATAAGAATTGCACCTGATTACTCCAAAAGGAAAGTCTGTACTGCACTCGCATCAGTCCTAGTATCATTTAACAACAATCTGCAGGGAACAGAATCGCAAAGGTGGCTTGTTGCTCACTCAAACATCCATTCTCCCCTGTTTCCTTAACAGACCCCCAATTTTCAGCATGGTGTAAGCTCACCCAGAATTAAGGCTACATTTTATATAGTCCCCTGAGTTCAGTGCAGCCATAAGATTAAGTTCTGGCCAACAAGATGTATGTGGCAGCTTCTAGGAAAAGCTAAAAGGCAGCTGAGACATGGCCTCACCCCTTCCTTTTTCCTTCTGTTCCTGCAATTCAGACGTAATGGCTTGAGCACTAGCCATCATCTTGAACTATGAGAACAAGGGTCACTCTCTAGAATTGGCAGAGGTAAGCCAGAAGAATCCTAGGCTGCTGAGGACTGATTAGCTACCGCATCAGCGCTGCACTCCCTACACCCAGACATCTTTTATGTGAAAGAGAAATAAGATGCCATCTATCAAAGCCACCGTTATCCTGAGGTTTGCTATTAGTTATTAACCAATCCATGTGTAAAAATAGTGATCCAAAGACACAGAAGCCTACAAATGTAGTAGTATGAAATTAAGCAAATCAATCAGTAGATCTGATAATATATGTGAGAACACTTAAAGAAGTATTTGATATATTAAATATTGTCTTTCCTTTTCTTTCCAGCGTGCTTGGTTTTTATGGGAACCTGAATCTGCAGGTGAGCCTTGGAGGCCAAGACTACAAACACTGAGCTTTCAGTTGGCTATTGCATGAGCCTAGCTCTCTTGATGTTATACAATGTGGTCTGCAATTCAGCAGATCAACACTGAGAGCCAGCAGAGCCAGAGATGCAGAGTGCACCGGATGCTTCTGCTCCATCAAAGTCCAATAGGAGGAAGCAGTGCAAGAGAAGAGAAGGGAGAGGAAGAGGGTCAGGCTAAACGACCAAAACACAAAAAGATTTGCCTGCCAAATACCAGTTTCAGAGCCTACTGACTTTGAAGACTCTACATGCAAGGCTTTCTTGATGGTTTTATGGAGCAGTTCTGCAAACCTTAGTTCTGTGGGAGAATGGGCTAAAAAGAGAAGGAAAATGGAGAAGAAAACAGTAGATTTTGTTGACGTGTTGCACCGTGAGTGTGCATACTGTGGTTGTAGTGTGATGGCGGGGCCTGGTGGGAGAAACCCGGCCAACGTCGTGTTTTCCAGAAGACGAAATTAAACCAAATAGGATGAAGTTCGTAGCTGTTAGTTTTATTTAGAAATGCAGGTGGACAATTTGGTTCACTAAGGCCTTGACTTAAATTCATCTTAGCTGAAAGTACTAAAATTTTCTATTTAGCCTTTATTAACCAAAACAAGTCCAAGTGCTCTCTTTATAAGGAGTACAAAGAAAGGATTCTAAGGCAAGAAACAACTGAACAACTTAATGTGGTGCTACGTAAGTCAATACTAAGTTGCAAGGGATTATTCATAAACATTGCAGGCCCCCACTGAATAACTTCACTATATTGTGCTAAACACCAATACCTACACTGTTTTCCTTAACAACCAAGGAAAGCTGATCGATTTTCTGTAAAAGTTCTTTTTCTATCCGTTCTTGTTCCTGTTGCAACCAATTCCGTGCAGATAAAATCTCATTACTGAGCTCCTCAATCGTACCTTTAAATCTAAAATAAGAAAGTTAGTAAGTTAGATGTAAAAAAATTTTTGAATTACATCATATAACCTCAGTCTCTGGCTATCAAATTTCTCACAAATATGTCAGCATTAACCTCGGCTCCCTCGGAATTACAAGCTTACCTTCCCTTAGAATTGTCCTTAGCACTAAATTGGGGATGGGGTGCCAGGAAGGATGACACAACAGATAAGCACCTGCTAACACTTCCTACTGGTGTAGGGCGGATGGTGTGGGTGTTGAGGTGTCACACAGTGACACACAGCCACGCCCGGTGCTCATCTTTGCCTTCATAAGGCCCCCAGTGCTCCTGGCTCAGAGGACACAGTATGTTGGCACCCTTCCAGTCTCCTCTCTTTTCCTGGGCTCTTCCTCCCTCTCCCTGTTATCTCCCAGGACTGGAGCCTGGCGCCCCTTCTCTCAAATGTTCTCCAAATTGCTCTTGCCGGATACAGATATTTCCTAAAAGAAAACCGACAGAAAAAAACCCTAACCTCCATTCCTCCAGTCCTTGTCCTTTCCAAATACATTAAAATTCACTCCACACTTGCTATCTCATTACTTTTGTATTAGTTTTATTATGAAATAGAATAAAAGCAGAAGAGAACATATGACTTAAATAATAGTAATAATAAAATGGACACTGTGGTAGAAGACCCTAAATCATCTGCTACATGTTTTCCTCTTCTTTCCTATTAAGAAATCCTCAGAGAGGCGCACCTGGGTGGCTCAATCAGTTGAGCATTTGGCTCTTGATTTCAGCTCAAGTCATGATCCCAGAGTCGTGGTATCAAGCCCCATGTCATGCTCCGTGCTGAGCATGGAGCCTGCTTGAGGTTCATTCTCTCTCTCTCTCTCTCTCTCTCTCTCTCTCCCTGTCCCCCCCCCCCCCCCCTGTCCCTCTCCCCTGCTCATTCTCTCTCTCAAATAAAATAAAATAAAATAATAAAAAATTATTTAAAAAAAAAGAAAGAAAGAAATCCTCAAATGTGAACTTGGTACATGGCTGCCTGGCCAGAGACTACATTTCCCAGCCTCTCTCGCAGCTAGGTATGGCCATATGACCAGGTCGGGCAATGGATCACAACTGCCCGTGTCTTGCCACTATTAAAAAAGCTTCCTGGGCAGGAAATGCAAGCCAGCAGCCCCTCCCAGCTGTGGAGCTCAGCCTACAGCCCTGCCTGACCAGGAAGACTGACCACAGAGGCTGCAGCTTAATGCATTCACTTATTCTAGCAGTATTCTGATGTAGTCTTTAGAGTTTCTCCATATAAGATCATACCATCTGCAAAGAGGAATAGATTTACTTCTTTTTTTCTGATTTGGAGTGCTTTTATTCCTTTTTCTTGCCTAAGTGCCCTGGCCAGGACCTCCAACACTGTGTTGAATAGAAGTGGGGAGAGTAAACACCCCCACCTTGTTCCTGATTTTAGAGGAGAAACTTTCAGCTTTTTACTGCTGAGTAGATGTTAGCTGTGGGTTTGTCATATATGACTTTTATTATGTTGAGATACATTTTATACCCAATTTGTTGAGTCTGTATCAAGAAAAAGGTATCAAATTTTGTCAAATGCTTTTTTCCACACTGAGATAATCATATGATTTTTTTATCCTTCATTCTGTTAGTGTGGTGTATCACATTTGTTAATTTACATATATTGAACCATCCCTGCATCCCAGGGATAAATCCCATTCCCTCATGGTGTATGATCCTTTAAACTTGCTGTTGCATTTGGTTTGCTACCATTTTGTTAAGAATTTTTACATCTATGTTTATCAGGGATGTTGGCCTGTCCTTGGTATCTGGGTGATGCTGGATTCATAAAATGATTTTGGAAGTGTTCCCTCCTCTTTAATCTTTGGAGGGGTTTGAGAATGGGGTTTGGGGTGGGGGTTATTGAATTTGTTGGCATTTAATGGTTTATAATAATCTTTTATGATTCTTTGTATTTCTGTGGTACCAGTTATAATGACTCCTATTTCATTTATAATTTTATTTATTTGAGTGTTCTTTCTTTTTTTTCTTGGTTAGTCTACCTAAAGTTTTGTCAATGTGGTTTATCTTTCAAAAAATCCCCAACAATTAGTTTCATTAATTTTTCCCATTGTTTTTCTTTCTTGTTATTAAACATTTTTAAAAGTTTATTTATTTATTTTGAGAGAGACAGCACGCACAAACTAGGGAGGGGCAGAGAGAGGGAGACAGAATCCCAAGCAGGTTCTGCACCATCAGTGCAGAGCCCAATGCAGGGCTTGAACTCACAAACTGTGAGATCATGACCTGAGCCGAAATCAAGAGACAGACACTTAACCTACTGTGCCACCCAGATGCCCCTTCCGTTGTTGTTTTTCTATTGTTTTCTAGATTCTATTTATTTTTGGTCCAATCTTTTTTATTTCCTTCCTTCTGCTGTCTTTATGCTTTGTCTGTTCTTCTTTTTCTAAAAGAAAGAACATATCTTTCAAGATATCTCATATATTTCAAGAGTATCTCATATTCCTTGAGATACAAAGTTAGATTGTTTATTCAAGATCTTTCTGTTTTCTTAATGTAGGCATTTAGTATTGTAAACTTTCCTCATAAAACTGCTTTGGCTGCATTCCATAAGTTTTGATACTTTGTGTTTCCATTTTCATTTATTTAAAGATTTTCTAAATTTCCCTTTTGATCTTCGTTGGCCCATCTGTTGTTCAGGAATGTGTGGTTTAATTTCCATATATTTGTGAATTTTCCAATTTTCCTCCTATTATTGATTTCTAGTTTCATGCTATTGTGGTCACAAAAGGTACTTGATATGATTTTGATCTTCTTTAATTTATTAAGACTTGTTTTGTAACCTAACATATGATCTATCCTGGAGAATACTCTGTTTGCACTTAAGAGAAATTTGTATTCTGCTACTGTTGGATGGAAAGTTCTGTACATGTCTGTTAGGTTTCTAGTTGGGCAGGGCTTCTGCCTATGCTCTGAGGTCAGGGGATGGGAGGAACAGCTGCCTGGGCTCCCCAGTCAGATGGGCCTACAAGCTGGGCTCTGCATTCAAGCAGGGCCGCTGGCTGGGCGCCCTGGCCAAGTGGGGCTGCTAGGCTAGACTACACGATCAAACAGAGCCACTAACTGCACTGGGCAATTACCTCTGGCCGGCTGAGGTCTCAGACTGTGTTCGCTGGCTGGGCAGTTCGCTGCTGTTTGGACTCCATGATTAAGGGCTGCAGGCTGGGCTCCACAATTGCACCCAATCAAGTGGGACCCCCAAGCTATGCTTCCCAGCCAAGTGTTACTACTGGCTAGCCTCCAAGTTCAGCTGGCTTCATCATCAGACAGGGCCTCAGGCTTGCTCCAGGACTGGGCAAGCTGCTGGTTGTGCCACACTGTTGAGTGAGGTTCCTGGCCAGGCTTCCTGGTCAGGTGGCGCCAGCTGCTATACCTCACAGTTGGGTGAAGCTGGTGGCTGGGTTTTGAGATCAGGCGGAATCATTGTCTGGGCTTCTGTTTGGGGGAGGGGTTACTGGCTGGGTTCTCTGCTTGGGCAAGGCTACCGGCAGTGTTCAACAAATAAGTGGGAGCAGTCTGGGCTCCACTTGCTAAGCAAGGCTGTAAGCTGGGCTCCACAGCCAGGTAATGTAGGGGGGCTCCAAGGTCACCTGGGGTCACTATGCAGGCTCCCCAGTCAGGTAGGGCTACAGGTTACAGCTTTTATTTTTGATTATTATATTTTCTGGAAGTTCTAGTTCGTTGTTTTCAATTCTGACTGATCATTTTTAATAATCTCTCATTCCTTAGTCATACTTTCAAAATGTGTGTGCGCGCACGCGCGTGTGTGTGTGTATACTCACACATACATATACATCACTTACAAATGTATGTACGTACGTGTATACTTATTTTATCCAATAATTCCTATATATGCAGTATTTGGACATCAAATTCCTCTTTTCTCTGTTTCTCCTGACTCTACCACATGTGTGACTTTTTTGTTTGTATTGTTTTACAATTTTTGATTATACATTCATGCTCCTTAGAACTTGATCTGTTCTGGGAAGATCTGGGAAGCCTTCAGGACTGGGTATTTACATCTGTTTCTTCCAGCTTCTTAAGCCACCACCAAAACAGGATCATTCTAAGATTAAACTGTCCACTGTGGTTTTCTTCAAGCTGCTTGGGTAATGTGAATTCTAGCTCTAAATTTATATGAAGGCTGTATTGTGGGGGCACATGGCTGGTTCAGTTGGTAGATCTCAGGGTCATGGGTTCAAGCTCCATGTTGGGTATAGAGCTTACTGAAAATAAATAAGTAAAATAAATAAAGGCTATATTATGGTCCTGAATTTTCAAGGAATATCTTCTATCCCTCTACCCAGAGCCAAGATTTAGACAGGTGAGTTTCCTTAGGCTCTCTTTGTGGAAAGGGCATTTTCCCTAGTTCACCCAACCAGGGTTTTCCCTTTGGGTAATCAATCTGACCTTCTGCCCCAGGCTTTGTCCCCTCTCCTCTGTGAAGAGCGTTTGTGTCTAGACTTCTAGACTTGAAACTGTAGGAAGGAAAATAAAGATGTTCGTGTCTGCTGACTAGTAATATCTCCTAACGAAGTAATTTACATAGGAAAAAATACCAACATGTTTATTTTTTCCTCTGTGATGGAAGGAAGAGGATTGAAGAGATTTTTCTGTACTTGGCAAGCGTGTAGGATCTATGAGAAGTGGTGACATAACTCAACGATTATATAATACAGACAATTAGTGAAAAAAGAAACATGCTTGTCATAAGAGAATTCCTGTTAACTCAGCAACAACCTTGACACAACATTAAATATGGTGATGATAAGATATAAGAACCAGGAGAATGATTAATTTAAAATCTCCACAAGTCTCTAACAAAGTTCCACACTAAAATCATTGTTAAACAATATATTAAGTCAAATACACACACACACACACACACACACACACACAAACATATATAGTGATGACTGGCTCTGCTTAGGCAGGAAAATGCCAAGCTCATGAAGATTCATGATGGGAGAAGATGTATGGTTTTGTGACTGAGTAGAAGGGCAGATGATGAGTTTCACTGTGGGCAAGTACAGTTCAAAGTGTTACTATAACAAAATGGGAAAGTATAACACATCATAGGGTGCTGACTAGATAGTTTACAATCACCCTAGTGCACACCTCTCCCACCTACACTACTGCAGCAATGCCCCCACCTGATGATGTTCCCATCTCTGCTTTGCCCCCCACTTTTTAAAAAATTTTTAATCTTTATTTATTTTTGAGAGAGAGAGAGACACAGTGTGAGTAGGGGAGGGGCAGAGAGAGAGTCTCTGGAGACACAGAATCTGAAACAGGCTCCAGGCTCTGAGCTGTCCACACAGAGCCTGACACAGGGCTTAAGCTCACTGAGCGCTAGATCATGATCTGAGCTGAAGTCGGACGCTTAACCAGCTGAGCCACCCAGGCGCCCCACGCTTTGGTCCCTTTTGATTCACTTTCTTTTTTTTTCTTTCTTTTTTTAATGTTTTTAGTTATTTGGGGGGGGGAGGGAAGGAACACATGAGCAAGGGACAGGCAGAGAGACAGAGGGACAGAGGATCAGAAGCCGGCTCTGCGCTGACAGCAAAAAGCCCAATGTGAGGCTCGAACTCCTGAACCTCACGATCGTGACCTGAGCCAACGTCCGACACTCAACCAACTGAGCTACTGTGGTGCCCCACTGTTTTCTGATTGCCACCAAGGCCATTTAAAAATAACTATAAATCTTATTATATCACCCCATCTGCCTCAAGCCCTTCAGTGGCTGTCCTTACTGCACTACAGCCAGAGACAACAACCCCGCGTATGGTCTACAAGGCCCTGCTGCCGGCTTGCCTCCTCCCCAGGCCTCACTTCCCCTCCATCTCTCTTCCAGCCACCCTCGCCATCTTGCAGCTTCTTGTATGCCATACTCCTCCATCCTATACGTTCTTACCTCACTCTTCACCTAGTGAATCCCATTTCTTCTTCAGCTCTTACTTCAAACATCACCTCCTCAGGAAGGAGGCCCCACAACCAGGCCTCATAGCACCATTCGTTGTATTAGTTTCCTGTGGCTGTGGTGACAAATTGCCACAGACTTGATGGCTTAAAACAATGCGTTTATTCTTTCATAGTTCTGGAGGTCAGAGGTCTAAAATCAGTTTCACTGCGCTAAAATTGAAGTGTGAGCAGAAGTGGTTCCTTCCGGAAGCTCTCAGAGGAGAATCATTGCTTTGCCTCTTTCAGCTTCTAGTGGCCACCTGTATTTCATGGTCTGTGGCCCCTTCCTCATCCTTAGAGTGCATCTCTGAGGCTCCAGTCTCTTTTTCCATTATCACGTGACCTTCTCTCATGACTCTGACCCTCCTGTCTCCCTCTTACAGACACTCTAGGGATTACATGGGGTCTACGAGGTAATCCAAGGTAACCTACCCATCTTAAAATCCTTAATCACATCTGCAAAGTCCCTTTTTGCCATATAAGGTAACATATTCACAGGGCTTGGGCCATGGTGATCTTTGGGGGACCATCATTCAGCCTACCACAACCATGCACCTTTTCTTCAAAGCAATTGCAACCATTAGTAATAATAAGGCATACACTCACTCAAGTCACTATTTGATTAATGCTCATCAACTCCTTAGACTATAAACTCCACAAGGATAGGAACAGAGTCTGTTTTTCTTTATTTCTGGATCCTTAGCAACTAGGCCAGTGCTCACTATATATCTACTGGATGAATAGATAATTATCCAACTACTAAAAACCATAAGAAGGAATGTAAAGTGGCAACATGCTACAAGGAAACTTTTCCTCTTAACTTCCATTATTGTTTTCAGTTTGTTTTATGTGATAAATAAAAATGAAAAGGAAAAAAACTGTCCTAGTGAATAGGGTTATCAAGAACTCGAACCAAAAAAAATGTTTATAAGCTGACTACTTACTTCGTATCCAAAAGCTGCAGCTGGTGGTTACTGTCTCTGTGGGACATCTTCAGTTTGGTGCTTTGCTCTGATATCGACAAGTCCACTCTGTTCAAAAGCTGAGAAATCTGGGAAAGAAACCTTGCTTGTAATATCACATATGATCTTTAGAGGTAGTTTCAGATAACATCTGGTAAGCTATATTCTAGTCGATGACATTAAGATTCAATATAATTTAATATATTCTTTTAGCAGTTCACTTCATCTTTCCACTTCCATTTTCTATCATACACACTCATCAGAAATCAAGACCAGGAGTGATGCCAAAATCCATGACGCTCTGAGTACTTAACTTTATAGTTCTCTGATGAGCAAGCCTAGTTTCTGCCCAGGACCACTACTTCCACCTGCTGGCACAAAATACAGTTATGTTTACTTTGGGATTTCTACCATTAATGTGGCTGCTAGACATAGAGAATGGAATTCTTATCACTTGCAAAATCCTTTGAGGTCCCAGATTTACCTCCGTATCAAGTCAAGTCACCAGAAAATATAATTTGTAAATTCCATCCCTCCTACTCCTTGTTCCCACCACCCACCCCTTTCCCTGGTCTTTCTACTAAAAGTTAATAGAAACTCGTCCTATATGAAATGTCTTTAGTTTCTTCAGGAATTACGGTGTTCGATATTCCTCACTCACAGATTCATGGGACAAGTATTTATTAGATCCAGAACAAAAAAAAGTATGTCTCCTTCTATAGATTTCTATATGCATCCGACTTGGCTCGGCCACCAAGAAGCTTAGTATCTGCTGAGCATTTATTTTCTGTTGTGGTAATTCTGTTGGAATTACCGAAAAAAAAAACTATTGGAATTTTGTTTTATTGTGGGGGTTTTTTGGTGGCTTTAGAATATCTGTGTCCTTCACATAAGCAGATTTAGATCTTTACTGAACGTATTTTGAACACAAGTATTTTTACTCCAGCAAATTGACCAGGTGCCCCTTTTTACTGGAATGGTCCCTCTTTGCATGAAGAACAGCAAGTAGGGCAGATACTGTGGGGCAAATCCTAGAAGACAGGCCCCTTGATGGCAAAGGGAAGCTTTTAAGTGGCCAAAAAGCAAATGGTGAAATGCCAAAAGTTATGCTTTATAAAACTGATCTGTGTTTCAAGGTGGAGTACTCTAAAATTCACCGGCCAGCCTACCTCTACCTTTGTCTGAATCCTTTCCCACCAAAGACTATGTGATGAGGTAGCACGTAACATGAGTCCCAGGACAGTAACTATTTCCTGAACCAAAAATGGGGACATGGCATATAACAGAATGCCTGATCATTTACCTATGCACGAAGTAGTTTTGGAGCCATAATTTAGAATTTCTGGAATATACTAATTGTTTTAGGAATGAGGGAAAAGAACCTTTAAAATTAGGACTCTACCAAAAAATTTGGCGCTTTGGTTGCCGTACCCGTGAAGGGCCACTGCACTGAAACAGGGGGAAAGAAGAAGTGAGGAAAAGATATGCATGTGCTAGGCGTCCCGGCTGGTTTCTCATCACCATGTTATTCTTACTTAGCTAAGAACAAATTACCTCCTTTTAAAAGGCTACCTGAAGTAGGCCATACCTGCCCCTCTGCGTCTTTGATTTTTGTTTCCAAGATAAGTTTGGCAGCTTGCTGTTCTTTGTTCAGGTGCTGGAGCCCCTCATAAGTCGTTTTGTGCTCTGCAGAGAGTCTGGCTATGCTGGCGTCACACCTGTCCAGGCAAACGACAAAGCTAACTCTGAGTGAAGTTTAAAAACAAGCACTGAAGCTCCTTGACATACTCAAACACACAACCCCACTCAAAGAAACTGTACTTTGACTCATTCTTTTCCACAGAGGTTCAAATGAATATAGAGAGCTGCCCTCGTTATGGGTTTTAAGTTAAACCACAGGGATGCTGCTTAATAAGAGTAGGGATGTCACCATCAAAGGAGCAAAGGCTTTACAATGCTCATGAGTATAAAACTGTACATGCAGTAAGAGCCCAATTACAGAAGGCCTATACAGTGTGCCAGACGGGGTCTGTCACTCTTCAGTGCCACCTCCACGCCTCTAAGTTCTCTGGGCCTTCTTTGGATCGTGAAGGCAATTCCTTCTACATTTGAAAGTACTACTCCTAACCTTTTACCAAATCGCCTCAAGACAGTCAGCTTTGAGTGGGGTCCAGAGCTCGAAAAGGCTGTGCAGCGGGTCTGAGCTGCAGTGTAGGCTGCTCAGTCCCTTGGACCTCACAGCTTGGCAGTGCCAATGGTGCTCAAAGTATCTGTGGCAGAGAAGCCGTGTGCGAAGCCTCTGTCGAGCCCTAGTAGGAAATTCACAGAATAGCTCCCTAGGAATACGAAACTAAGTCAGCCCCGTTCCAACCCAATCATCCCGCTCTGAAAAGTAGCCATTGGCTTGCTGCTGGGCCCTGGTGGCAAATTCGTTCCTGAGCACGGGACATTAAGTGACCAAGCAATCTGGCCAGTCCATCCTGAGCACCAAGCCATAAAGGGAGGCATATGAGCAGTGCTCCATCTTCATGGGGAAGAAAAGCATAGACATCACGCTTAAATAGGTCCCAAAGGCATAAGTACACTGCATGAGCCCACACTCCTGTGGCATATACTCTTGCTTCTGCCAACTTTCCTTTAACTCACACATACAGCCTCTTGAGGAGCTCCTGATGACCAGGTGGACCAGCGGAGGAAAAGCCAGACCTGGTTTACGAAAGGTGTCAATATGCCGACACCTTCCAGAAGTAGACTACTGACACTTAAAAGCCCACTAGGGAGTGGATCTCAAGGGTGTTAAGGAAGGGAAACCCCCACAGTTGGCAGAAGTTCAAACAATGTATCTGCCTAGAATAAAAAATAGCCAGATGTTCATGATTAATGGCGAGAGACACAGAAGAAACATATTGGAGGATTGGTGACAACAGGAAACGAGTCATATATTTGGATTGCTCAGAACTGACACAGCATTTTTGGGGTGCCTGAGTGGCTCAGTTGGTTGGGCGTCTGATTTCAGCTCAGGTCACGATCTCATGGTTTGTGAGTTTGAGCCCCATGTCGGGCTCTGTGCTGACAGCTCAGAGGCTAGAACCTGCTTCAGATTCTGTCTCCCTCTTTCTCTGCCCCTCCCCTGCTCACGCTCTGTCTCTCTCTCTCTCAAAAATAAAGAGACATTTAAAAAAAATTAAAAAATGAAACAAAACTGACAGAGCATTTGTGCTCCTTGTGAATGTTCTCTGTATCAAGGGAGCAGAGGCCCAAAAATTGTTACTTCCCAAACAACCTTGGCAGCTGGTTGTAAATAACTGTAAATTACTTATACAGAGAGGTGGAAGAGAAGCCCTTATGTTCCCCTGGAAGGGATGGGCAGACATGGGATAAACTGCACACGTGAGGTTTACAGCCACTTCTAGGCACACTCCTGCAAATCACTCACTCCCATGTTATAGGCAGCTGATGTTTTCAATGGCTCCTTTCTGTGATTCTTGCACATCCCACTTTCCTGAAAGCCAACAGCAGTTTCCTTCACTTTGCTTGCTTAAATCTGCCAAAGGCTATGCAAGCTCTAACCTCCTGGATTAAATACCTTCCTGCTAAAATACTTAGAGTGGTTTCTGTCTTCTTGACCGAACCTTGATGCATATAGTCATATATCCATATAAAATTTTACAAGGAAGCATGCAAAATATTAACCAGCTATCTTTGGATCATGTGTGATTTTTATTTTACTTTTCATTCTTTTCTAAATTGTATAACTTCCCCGCAATAAGTATGTATAATTTTTCTGATCAGAAAAATAATTACACAAGGAAAATATTTTCATCAACGGCCATGTACAAGGAATGGGTTCCAATTTTATGGAATATGCACTATCCTACCATCTTTCTCTGGGGTCCCCATGAAGCAGAAATGAGGCTGGACTACAAGGAATCCAGAGCTAGAGAAATGTGGGTTAGAGTCACTGTCATGAAAGTTAGGTCAGGTTCAAGGCAAGAGGTAGCAGAAGCAGAGAGGCGACAGTGGGAACCCCACTCCATAATTTACTCTTTCAGTCAATAAGTATTTGTAGAATGGCCACTATGTGTCACATACTAATTATACAAAATGAAGACATAGTGGGAACTTTTTTCTTCAGTACACATACCATACAATCCAGAAATTTAAAAACAGATTCTTATGCCACCACTATAAAAAGCCTATTCAGCTTACATGTATATTTTCTTCTGTTATTGGTGGAGATTTTATCTGACATTTTGTTCTTGTTCATTATCCCTCAAATCAGACAAATCAGCTCAGAAGATTGGGAACTTGCTGAACAAGTCATTATAAATACATAGACTGAAGACAGAGCCAGTGACAGGTCCCAGTTTCAGTAAATCAGCGGTCTGCAATCTTCCTAAAAGCACCAGAAATGAATTCTTTAAGATGTAGATCTGCATTTAGGCCTCAACGAGCTTTCTAAATTGTTCCCTAAGTGACTCAGACACTGAAAAGAATCTCACTGACTAAGTCATACAAAATATTTGCAACAAGCTTAAAAAACAAAATATTGATCTAGAGTATATAAGCCATGAATAAAGATTAAAGAGCATTCCAGTGCTTTGTAGGCTTTCTAATAAGCAATAAGATTTAACTGATTTACTAATCATTTTGCACGAAAATGTTGCAAATTAAAACTACTACCTGGTCTGTCGGTTACACATGGTGGACTGAACACGTGCCCTTATTTTGGCTCCCTCCTGAAAACCTATCAAGATGACTCCAGATGAATTTTAAAAAGGTATAAATCCACAAGGACAAAAAATAATGGGAGGGAAAAAAAAGTATGGGGGAAAGTAGAAAGCAGACAGATGGTGCAGGAGATGGAGCAAAGCGTATATTTTGCTACGGCCGGTGCTGGGAGCTTGAAGGGCTCTATATCTGAAAACCAGCAGAAGCGAGAAGAAGCTTTAGTTCCCACGCGGCAAGAGGGGCAAGAACCGGCTCCACTCAGGAAGCACGCAGGAGCACACTCATGACAGAACACAGGAACCAGGGTAACTGAAACCAGAGGTCTGTGTGGGGCCCTACCAGCTATGGAAAGCTCAAAAAACAAACAAACCAAAAAAAAAAACAAACAAAAATCTGGATGAGGGGCACCTGGGTGGCTCAGCGGGTTAAGCAGTTGACTTCAGCTCCGGTCATGATCTCACAGTTCATGAGTTCGAGCCCTGTCTCATGTTCTCTGCTGTCAGCGCAGAGCCTGCTTCGGATCCTCTGTTCCCCTCTCTCTGCCCCACCCCACCCTCTTTCTCAAAAATAAATAAACATTTTTAAAAACTTGGACCAAATGAGTTCTTAAATAAATATGTTTAAGATACTGAAAAAAATCGAAGACAGATTAATATCTATAACGAGAACTCTGAATTATTAAACAAAAACAGGCAGAGGGAAAAGAAGAACAAGTGGATGAGAGAAAAATGGAAAATCCTGGAAGTAAACTACACAGTGTCTTCACAGACCTGACAAATTCTAGACTGGACCTGACTGAAGATGGTCAGTTAGTTTGAAGACAGTAGCAAAGAGCTCACACAGAAGGAAGCAAAGACAGTGATGCGAAACATGAAAAAACAGGTAAGAGACAAGGAGGACAAATAAAGAGATGCCAACATCAGTGAAAGAGGAATTGAGAAGTCCCCAAAACAAGGAGACAGAAGGGTGGAGAAACATCTTAGGAGTGAGGAAAAATAACTTATCATCCCAGGATAAAGGCAAAATAAAGACAGACACAGATTTAAACATGCAAGGATAAAGACATGTATTGACCACAAACCCATACTGAAAGAGTCACTAAATCATGTACTTCAGCAAAAAGAAAAGAGCACCCAGGGACATCTGGCTGGCTCAGTCAATAGAGACCATGACACTTGATCTTGTAAGTTTGAGCCTCACGATGGGTGTAGAGATTACTTAAAAATAAAATCTTTAGGGGTGCCTGGGTGGCTTAGTTGGTTAAGTGTCTGACTTTGGCTCAGGTCATGATCTCAGTTTGTGAGTTCAAGCCCCACGTTGGGCTCTGTGCTGACAGCTCAGAGCCTACAGCCTGCTTCAGATTCTGTGTCTCCCATTCTTTCTCTGCCTCCTTTGTGCATATGTTCTCCCTCTTCCTCAAAAATAAATAAACATTAAAAAATAAAATAAAATCTTTAGAAAAAAAGAGCACCCACAGGAAGGAGTGGGATGCAAGAAACAATGGTGAGCAAACTGAGAAAATTATTGGTAAATTTAAGTTATTGTCGACTCTGAAGAAAGTAAGCTACCAGATCAATTATTCCAGTCTTTTAAAAATCATTTCTTGGGAGGCGCCTGGGTGGCTCAGTAAGTTAAGTGTCCAACTTCAGCTCAGGTCATGATCTCCTGGTTCGTGGGCTTGAGCCCCGTGTCAGGCTCTATGCTGAGAGCTCGGAGCCTGGAGCCTGCTTTAGATTCTGTGTCTCCCTCTCTCTCTCTCTCTCTCTCTCTCTCTCTGTCCCTCCTCCACTTGTGCTCTATCTCTCCCTCTCTCAAAATTAAATGAACATTAAAAAAATAAAGAAATAAACATCCTCTTTAAAAACAAGAAAATAAAAATAAAAGTCATTTCTTGGTACTAACTCACATTTACTTGAGGCTGAACAACTTGTTTAGCTCAGTCATGTTGTTAAAATGCTATAATCCTTTTCAGAAGTAACAGGAAAAAAATTAATGGAACAATTTTTTTTTAATATTGACTTAAATACTTAAAATATTTTTAAAAAATATTTTAAATAATCTGACAAAACTGCATATATGCATTTAAATATTTTCAATATTCATAGTACGATATATACAATTAAGCAATAATTATGCCATTGTTCTTCTGTATTGGAAATCTTTTTTGAATGTGAATGCCCAATGTTGGAGAAAGTTTGTAGAATCAAGCTATATCACATACTACTGGTGGAAAAATACATTTTACAAGCTTTCTAGAGGGCAACCTGGCAGTATATGCCCCAAATTTTGAAACATAAATATATTTCTATGTGCCTTTCAATCTAGGTATTAGCCCCAAAGAAACAAAGTTTCAGGAAAGAAAAAACAAAAAAAAAAAAAAACAAACTAAGTACAATTCTTTATCTGTATAAATGCCTGCTGTTTAACTTGCTACTATTTTAGAATACTGGCCAAAATCCTTTAAAATGCCCCCCAAGGGTTGCTCCCTATCCATCTAACTTTCAGCCACATCTCACACACCTCAGTCCCTTTTCCCCTCTTCATCTAGTCACACTGATTATATTCCAGGGCTTCGAACTTACCTCACTCCTTCCCACTTCAAGCCTGACCCATGTTGTTTCCTGTCTGGAATGTTCTTCCCTGACCTCTTCACATGGGTACTTACCATTCCACCCTCAGAGCTAAGCACGCAAGTCACATCCTTAAGGAAGCCTTCCCAGAGCACCCAGATGAGACACACCAGTTACATACTTGGAGAACGCCCCACATAAATCTTTCACTGACTTGCGATTAAAATTTATTATTGTTATTATTTTGGATATCTTCACATAAATCTTTCACTGACTTGCGATTAAAACTTATTATTGTTATTATTTTGGATATCTTCCATAATATACTCTTGTTTCATAATATACTCTCATCACTGGCCCAAGCATGGCTCACTTTGTTCAGTTAATTATTTTGAGTAATGGCTCCCATGAAAGTAAGCATTTTGAATCCTGTGTCATCATTCCCTTGTTTTCCTATTAAGACGATTGATTAATGGCAAGCCAAGAAACAGACTCTTAACTGGTGGTTGCCAGAGGGGAGGTGGGTGGAGGGATGCATGAAATAGGTGATGGGGATTAAGGAGTGCACTTGCCCTGGGTGATGTTTGGAAGTGTTGAATCAGTATATTGACACTTGAAACTTAAATAACACTGTATGTTAACTGTACTGGAATTAAGATAAAATAAAATAAAATGTTAAAAGACAGTTAATTGCATATACACATGCATGTATGTAAGTACATATATATGCAAATACGTGTGTATATATATGATGGCATGCTATTTCTTTTTTTTAATTTTAAGTCTATTTTGAGCAAGAGAGAGAGGGGGAATGCGAATGTGGCAGAACAGAAGAGAGGGAGAGAGAGAGAACCCTAAGCAGGCTCTATCTGCATTGTCAGAGCAAAGCGTGGAAGGGGCTCAATCTCTGCAACTGTGAGATCATGACCTGAGCCAAAATCAAAAGCCAGATGCTTAACCAACTGAGCTACCCAGACAACCTTAGCATGCATTTCTTAAAAGTATATGTATGCATGTTTTAGTTGAATTTAACTTTTACAAAAGACATTATATCAGGGGCGCCTGGGTGGCTCAGTTGGTTAAGTGTCTGACTCTTGGTTTCAGCTTGGGTCATGATCTCACGTTTCTTGGGTTCAAGCCCCATATCGGGCTCTACCACTGATAGTGTGGAGCCTGCTTGGGATTCTCTCTCTCTCCCTCTCTCTGCACCTACCCCACTGGCTCTCTGTCTCTCTCAAATTAAATAAACAAACTTATAAAAAAAAGACATTATGTCATATGCAATATTTTGGTATTTATTTTTTCCACCTATTATATTGCTAAGATTCATCCATATTGCCATACAGCACTGAGGTTCATTTTGACAATAGAATAATATTCTGTTGTTTGTTACAATTTATTTGTTCATGCTATCATTGATGGGCACTTTGGGTTATTTCAGTATTTTCTATTGTGAATGATGCTGCTATTAACAAGACCCCTTATACAAGAATTTCTCTCAGGCAGAAACTGATGGATCATGGAGTATGTGAATGTTCAGCACTGGGAGGTAAGATCAGATTCTACTAATTTATACTCCCACTAGCAAGGAATAAGAGACTGTAAGAAGCCACATCCTCTCTAACGCTTATTTTCAGACATTTCAGATGCCAATCAACTGGGTGAAAAAAAAATATTTTGTGTTTTGAATTTTCATTTCAACATCAACCACTGAAGTTAAATCTCTTTACATGTTTGTTGACCACATATGTTTCTGCTTTGGTAAAATGTCATTCATATCTCTCACCCATTGTTACACTGGGTTGTTTGCATTATTCTTATTAACTTGCAGGAAATCTTTAAATGCTCTTAGCACTAACCCTTTACCAGCCAATATCGTCCTCAGTTTGTAACATTTAATTTTCTTCTTTAAAGGGTCTTTTGATGAGCAATGTTTTAAATTATAATATAACCAAATCCATCAATGCTTTTTATGTCAAGAAGAAATTCTACCCTACCGAAAGATCTAAAAGATATTCATCTATATTTTTCTATTAAAAATTTTTAAGTCTTATTTTTAGCACTTAAGCCCTCTACCCGTCCAGAGCTGATTTTGTATCTGGTAGGAGGTAAAAAGAAATTACTCTTTTTTGATATGTATAATATATATTTTTCAGCTTTACTTATGAGCAATCCCTCCTTTCTCCACTGATCTGCTATGCCATCTATGACATGTGCCAAGGTCCCACACATATGTGGTCACAGTCCAATTTGTGCATGCTCTATTTTATTCCATTTTCACTTTCTCTACCCCTAAGCCAATAACATAGAGTTTCACAACAAGTCTTGCTATCGGGTAGGGCAATTCTCCCCTCTCTGGTCATCCTCAGAAGTGTACCGGATATTTTTCACTCTTAACCCTTACATATAAACATTAAGGTCATTTTATCAAGTTCAATGTAAAACTCTGTTAGGATATTAACTGGAATTTCATTAACTCTAAAAATTAATTTGAAAGAATTGATATCTTCAGAAATATTAAGACTTCCTACCCTTGAATATAATATCTATCTCTACTTATGTTTTCTTCTTATTATTTTTTTTAATGTTTATTTATTTTTGAGACAGAGAGAGACAGAGCATGAACGGGGGAGGGTCAGAGAGAGAGGGAGACACAAAATCTGAAGCAGGCTCCAGGCTCTGAGCTGTCAGCACAGAGCCCAACGTGGGGCTCGAACCCACAGACCATGAGATCGTGACCTGAACCGAAGTCGGATGCTTAACCAACTGAGCCACCCAGGTGCCCCTCTTATCATTTCTTAATCAAATTTAAAAAAAAATTTCCCTTTAGAGGTCTTGAGCAATTTTTGTTAGATTTCTGCCTAGTTATTTTATATTCTCTGCTTTTATTTTAAATGGTATCTTCATTTTGGTATGTTTTGTTTAATAGTAAGGAAACTGACTTTTGTATATTAATATATCTAGCCATTTTGCTAAGTATGCATTAACAGATCAAAAGGGAAGGATACCAAAAGATTTGAACAGATGCAAAAAATACTTGAGAAAACCCAATACAAATTCATAGAATCTTAGTAAATTAGGAATTGAAGAAAACTTAATCTGATAAATCTATGTTAAAAAAAATAACACGAGCAATTATCATTCAAAATGGAAAAACAATGGAATAATTTCATTGAAGTAAAAAACAAGAGAAAGATGCCGCCAATCACATCTACTTAACACGGTATTGGAGGGGTTTGCCATTGTAAGATGACAAGAAAGAGAGACTAAGGATACAAGGATCAGAAAAGAAGAAATAAAATTATCATTATTTGCAAATGATATGATTTCTATAGAAAACCCCAAATATCAGGGCACCTGGGTGGCTCTGTCAGTTAAGAACCTGACTCTTGACTTCAGCTAAGGTCATGATCTCATGGTTTATGAGTTCAAACTCCATATAGGGTGCTGCACTGTCCTGATCTGCTTGGGATTCTCTCTCCTCCTCTTTCTCTGCCCCTCCCCCACTTGTGTGTGTGCACGCGCGTGCTCTCTCTCTCTCGAAATAAATAAACTTTAAAAATATTAAAAAAATAAAACTCCAAACATCTACAAATAAATTATTCAAATAACAAGTGAAATTAAATAACTATTTGGCATTAAGTTGTTTGACATCTGTGTCCCCTCCTAGACAGAATATAAACAGCAAGACAGAGGGACGACATTTGCCTTTTTCATCACGAAAACCCTAGTGCCCCGTTCATTGCCTTACATGTAGAAGAGGCCCAACAGATATTGTGAACGGATGAATGTATTTGTGAATGGATGAATACACAGAAAATTACTGTACAGTGCAAAGTACTTGATTCATACTACTTCCTTTAGTCTTAAATCATCCCTCACTTCACAAATGATGGTAAAACCAACACCAAATAAAGACCTTTCTTTTTTGAGTTCATAACTGTTTAGCAAAATATTATTTAAATCTTATTTGGGGATATCATGGGTTTTAACATACCATGAAATACAAAAATATTATACAAAAGCTTTATTTTCCAGTCCAAACACAGCTTTTACTGGGTAGGAACTGTCAGGTATCACTACATCCGACCAGTTTCATTATCTTTGAAAAGCTGTTTGAGGGATGGACTCTGTTTGAAAAAGTTATTTAGAAAGATCTTGAAATTATCCTGAAGTTCATGGCTCACTGATTTTCCCTAGCTTTGGCTTGGCTTCAGTATTATTTCTCACTTGGAAACACAAATACTACAACATAAATTTCCATTAACATCAACTAGTAGTTAAATACAATAAATTATGGCACACAGTTGTAGCAGGATACTCCATACCCAAGTAAGCAGTATACTAGAACTATGCATATACTCAAAGAAAGCCCACAATGTACTGTTATGTGCGAACACTTCAGTTGCAGAATAATATATGTAATACTTTGTAAAATCAAAATCAGACTGTTGTGATTGTTAATTGATTGTGAGGCTGCAAATCATCATGTTACTACAATGATAAATTATTACCTCAAAACTATGTATGAAAAAGTCTGAAAGGACAGACATCAAGCTGTTAATATTAGTTACCTGTAAGGAATAAAACAGAGCAAGGGGCTGGTGAACTTAATTTTTTTCTCTACTTTACATATTTCATAATGTTTCTGACTGTTTAATACCACACACTTCATCTTCGTACCTTTATAAGTTAGGGGACAAAGCAGGTGGGGAGGGCAGGGAGGCCTGCAAGGTAAGATACCAAAGCCTGCCATCAGAAAGCATACACAAAGAAATCAACTCTGGTTTTCTTATGTTAAAAACAAAGTTATCCTTATTCTCAAATGCTGCATAAAAATATTACATATGAAAGAACAGAACTGGGACACCTGGGTGGCTCAGCTGATTAAGTGCCCAACTTTGGCTCAGGTCATGATCTCGCTGGTTCACGGGTTCAGGCCCCATGTTGGGCTCTGTGCTGACAGCTCAGAGCTTGAAGCCTGCTTTGGATTCTGTATCTCCCTCTCTCTCTCTGTCCCTCCCCACCTCATGCTCTGTTCTCTATCTCTCAAAAATAAATAAAAACAAAAAAAAAAAGAAAGAATTGAGTAAATGGAACGAAATGTTAACACTTGGTGAATCATGCAAACTTTCTGTAAGTTTCAAATTGTTTGTTTGTTTGTTTTGAGAGGGGGGAGGGGCAGAGAGAGAGGGACAGAGAAAATCCCAAGCAGACTTTGCACTTTTGGCACAGAGCCCCACACAGGACTTGATCTCACGAACTGTGAGATCATGACCAGAACCAAAATCGAGTCAGATTAACCTACTGAGAAACCCAGGCACCCTGCAAATTATTTCTAAATAAATAAATAAGAAAAAAGGGGGAAGCTATATTGCTACCTCAGCTAATATTGAATCAACGACACTGTTCCTGTCTTTTCAAAAAAAAACACTCATAAAAGACAGCCTCAGAGTTCTAAATATAGCTGTGTGCATGGCTCAACAGCTTTAGTTAAACGAGAATTTGCAATCAATCTGACAAGTTGCCCTATTTTATCCTGTTATGTTATAAATGAACCAATAATGTAGTCGTTTCAAAATTTCCCTTTTCAGGTCTTTGGATAACTGTTATCTCCCAGGTGCAGTTCTTGGTTGTAGCCATTGTGTGGCAGAATAACTTTTCATCTGGTTACCAGATCAGTGGCGAAGAGGTGGTCAGAAGTTCATTAACAGAGTACCAAAGGTCTAGCCACAGACCTGACCAGACAACAGGCTTAAAGTAAACATCTCTTACAGTTTATGACATGGTGGCATAGCACACCAAAGGCAGTGACATTTTTTTTTAATTATTTTAAAAAAATATTTACCTAGGGGCACCTGGGTGCCTCAGTTGATTAAGTGTCCGACTTTGGCTCAGGTCACGATCTGTGAGTTCAAGCCCTGAGTCGGGCTCTGTGCTGATAGTTCAGAGCCTGGAGCCTGCTTCAGATTCCATGTCTCCCTCCCTTCCTGCTCCTCCCCCTCCCCCAGTCATGCTGTCTCTGTCTCTCTCTCTCTCAAAAATAAATCTTAAAAACAAATTTTGTTAGTGTTTATTTGTTTATATTGAGAAAGAGAGCATGAGAAGGGGAAGGGGCAGAGAGGGAGAGAGAGAGGGAGGGAGGGAGGGAGAGGAAGAGAGGGGGAGAGGGAGAGAGAGAGATAGAGAGAGAGAGAGAGAGAGAGAGAGAGAGAATCCCAAGCAAGCTCTACACTGTCAACACAGAGCTTGAGGGGGGGTTCGATCTCATGAACCGCGAGGTTATGACCTGAGCCAAGATCAAGAGTCGGTTGCTTAACACCCAGGCTCCCAGAAAGGCAGTGACATTTAAAACATTAAGTTGTTCATGTTCCATGTTATAATTACCTATACATATAATAATTCTTGTATATATACATAATTAAGCCTTTAAGGGCTGGCAATAATTTAACTGAATCAGACTCCAGAGCAATTTATGTCCCAGGGTATTGTCAGAAACAATCCCTGTACAGCAATCTGCCAGAAATTAATGGCGATGAAGATCTGGACGTGATACCTGTAGAGGCAGACGGCTTAATAAAAGATCAAGGAAAGAGGGGCCCCCAGGTGGTGCAGTCGGTTAAGCGTTCCACGCTTGATTTCAGCTCAGGTCATGGTCTCACAGTTGTGAGATCGAGCCCCACGTCAGGTTCTGCTGGGTGTGGAGCCTCCTTTCTCCCTCTTTTCCTCTGCCCCTCCCTGGCAAGTGAGCACACTCACTCTCACTCTCTCTGTCAAAAAAATTTTTTAAAAGATCAGGGAAAAGAGAGAGTCTTGCTAAGATCACTGACATCACAGGGCACCCGTGCACTAGATGCTTCATACTGCCGGAGATAGAGACATCTCTAAACAATCCGGCCAAGTCACTGAACAAACAACCAACCAAAGCAAGCAGAGGGAAGGAGCTGTCAGTATCCAGTATCCAGCAAAGACACCAGAAAATATGAACTAAACACAGAAAAAAAGCAGGCAAAAGAAACTGGCAGTGAGAGGGAAAGATGTCAGATTTAAAAGACACAGACTTTAAGGCAGCCATTATAAACACTGGATGCCCAAAGAAATAGAGAAAACATGATTTAAAAAAGTAAAGGAAGGTATGGGGTGCCTGGGTGGCTCAGGTGATTGATCTTCTCACTCTTGATTTCGGCTCAGGTCATGATCTCATGGTTTGTGACTTGGAGCCCCGCACAGGGCTATGGGCTGACAGCACGGATATGCTTGGGATTCTCTCTGCCTTTCTCTCTCAAAATAAATAAATAAAAACTGTAAAAAAAAGTAAAGGAAGGTATAATGGTAATGTCTCATCAAATAGGGAATATCAACAAAGAGACAGTAATCATTTTTTAAAAGAACCAATTGGACCCAGTCAAATGAAAAGAAAACCCTTAGAACGGGGGAAAGCTTTTTCAAATCAGGTATCTGGTAGTGAATTAAATCTAGAATATATAAAGATCTTCTGCAACTCAATAATAAAAAGACTATTAATCCAGATCAAAAATGGGCAAAGGATCTGCATAAACAGCTCTCCAAAGATCTACAAATGACCAATAAGCCCACTGAATGGTGTTCAGCACCATTAGTCACTAGGGAAATGCAAATCAAAAACAAGATGTTACTTCATACCCATTAGGTTGGCTCTATCAAAAAGGTAAGTGTTGGTGAGGACGTGGAGCGATCAGAGCCCTTGCGCAGTGCCGGTGGCGTTGTAAATGGTGCAATCGCTTTGGAAAACAGTCTGGCTGTTCTGTTCCTCAAAAGGTTAAATATAGAGTACCACATTACTCAACAATTATACTCCTAGGTATATATATATATATCCAAGAGAAATGAAAACATATGGCCACACAGAAATTTGTCTGTGAATGTTCATAACAGCATTATTTAAAAGAGCCAAAGATTTTTTAAGCTGATGATGTCTAATTTATCCATTTTCTTCCTTTGCACCTGGACTTGCTTACCTGGAGGGAACTTGCACACCTGCATCAGTATATAGCTATTTCTCCTTTAAAACTCTGGCACCATGAAAACAGACCTCAAGGAGGAATGGAAGTGGCCGCTGAGCACTGGGAAAAATGAAGAAGACAGGCCAAATAACGGACCCACTGTTCCAGGAGGAAGAGGAAAGCTGGCCTCCCTGAGCTCTGCTTTAGGGAGAAATGGGAAACTCTTTAAGAAAGTCTGTTCAGAGCATGCCACTCTTAGTGGGGTGAGGGTGCCCCCCACCTCCACAGAGAAGCACAAGGGGGAGCATCAGGGCCAGCTTCCTACCAAGGGCATCACTGGTGGATCCATAAACACTATAAAATAAAACCTGAAATAATATAGCAACCTAGTAATTTAAGACCATCACTTAGCACGTTCATACGCCTCCAATTCAATCCAAGAAAGCCAAAACTTTGCCAAAGATTTTTTTTTTTCCACACAAGTTTATTCCAACAAAGTCTTATTAGCATTCCAGGGGAAAGACCAGTAGAACCACAAAACAAAGCGAAAATAGGTGGTGCTCACAACAAACGTTTGTGATTGTTTCATTGCAAAAGTATTTGCTATAGGGAAGGAACGTACTGCATAAAGAACTGAATGTGAAACTGCACAGGAAAAATGTAAAATTCCTGAAAATAGTTCAAAGTCATTTCTCCATTTGGTCATTAGAACAGTTTCATGAGGATAATGTCGCTGCCACTGCCCTTGAGATTCACAAACGCTCCCACTTGCTCTGTGTTCACTCCATGCCATGCCCTGTGCTAAGCCTCGTACATAGCTGGCCTCACGTAATCTTCATCTGCAACTAAAGTGCATAGGCAGATCCTCAAAATCTTCCACAAGTCCCTATTCTGCCCTGTAGCTCTGAAGCCCTTCTAACTTCTCACTCTTCTGGGAGGTCTCACAGAGTGGGCTTTCTGTTAAGCCAATCTCCACAAAAAGACGTCAAGTTTTTCAGTCCTATTACAGTAATTTTTCTAGATCATTAATTCATCCAAACAAATATGTATTGAGAATCTACTGCTCTCCAGAGACTGTTCTATGCATGTAGGTTACAAAAATAAAAATGTACTCTGAAAACAGTAGAGAGACTCAATAGAACAGAATGCTTGGAGAGCTCAGGAGAGTAGGGTATCAGAGAAGACTTCCTGGAGGAGGTGACATTTGAGCTGAACTTGAAAGTCTGATTAGAAGTTAGAAAAGAAAGGGGAAAGGCATGGTGGGTGAAGAAGCACGTGCAAAGGCACAGAGATGGCAGAGCATGACCCATTCAGGGACTAACAAGTAGCTGATTACTGACGAAAGGTACAGTGCAAAGGTCGAGAGAGATAAGGAGGTCAGTGGGGGGTTCATCTCTAAAGGGCACGCTAAGAAGACTGGCGCTGACCCGAATGAGAAGAGATAACCACACAAGAGTGGCAACTAGGCCTCCATTCATTCTATGGGGCCATCTGCTATAAGACTGATGTTCACCCAGCAGACCGAAACACACATGCCCAGCATCTAAGGTCCTTCGTGTGTGGTCTTGCACAGATCCCCCAACACTACTCTCCTTTGCTCCAAAGAGGTCTTGGATCCCGTGTTCCTGTTCTTTCTTCCGTCTCACCCTTTACAGACCAGCCTCATTTTCACCTCAGCCTGATTCGAATTGTTTACTGGCTCCACAGCTCCCCTTGTAGACTTGTGCTTGACTCTTAACAGCAGCAGAGGGCAGAAGAGGCCCATAAATATTTTAAAGATCGTGCATTTCCAACAAGTTCTGGGGTGACTCCAATGGTGCTGGTGCACGGAGCGCTCCTTCAGGAGAAAGGGGCCGGAACAGCATCTTTTGTACTACCTGAGGTCAAAGATCTTCTCTAAATTTCCAATCTATCACAGACCAAAATTTTCAGAAGATAATAAAAAAATAAATTACAAGGGAAATGACATTTTTAAAAGAGACATACAAAATGTAAGTCTCAACTTTGTATTACTGGAGACAGTAAACATAATTATTACCCGGCCAAATTACACAGGTCAGCCGAGCCCTCCCATCATTTCCTTCCACAAACACAACTCCAAGATAAGAAATCGTGGCATGCTCGTAATCAGGTGGAACTTCTACCTTAGATTTTTATGGGCAAAGGAGGGAATGTACTAGAAGAACGCAAAGAATTTGCTTTGGGACTTTGTGAATATATACTTTGTAAAATGAAGTTGATGAAAAACAGCTTTCGGTGAGTACAGTCCCAAACACCTGACCACCTACCTTGCCACTCTCCCCCGAAGGTCTCCCAAACCGGAGAGCTGACGCATCTCCAGAGTCTTTAAGGCAGAATTAGTTCCGTAGCTGATGTTGTCCCGGGCCCGGATCTGCTCTTGGAGTACCTGGGCAACACAAAAAACCACTAAGAGGGTCTTCTGAGAATTTACATGCTGGCACAAAAGCATTTTATATTTTTGATAAAAATAAGAACATTTAACTCCATTCCTAAGAGCTCCTTTTTGACAGCCACCTGATATATACACGTGTACAGAAAGTATTTACACATGCTTAGAGAGACCTCAGAGATCTCACACACACACACACACACACACACACACACACACACACAGTCCCTTCATCTGCCAGTAAAAGCACTGAGACTTGGATGCCACATGACTTGACAGAGCCCCTCACCACCTCCCCGGCCCCCCACGCTGCAAGAAAGGGCAAAGCTCGGACTAGGTCCCTGGACTCTTGCTCTTACAGTTCAGAGCTCTTTCCACCACTCCAGGCTGTTTTTTGATAGTCATTGCTCTAGGCGAAGACTCCCTAAATTGGTCAGGAAGTAATAAATCAACACCAAGCAAGGACAGGGCTGGGCAGGGGGTGTCAGACAAACATGTCCAAATTCAGTTCCTCTAGCTGAATGACCCTGGGCAAATGTGTCAAGTCCTCTGAGCTTCCTTTTCCTTCTCTGTTAAGGAAACTTACATCTGTTAAGTGACTGTACTCTTAAGGGCACAGTAAATGTTTCGTGACACGGTGTGCAAAAAGCACCTACAATGCCTAGCACAGAGCCAAGACAGCAAATGCTGATCCTCTTACGGTACTTATCTGATGACAGTACTTCTGCTGGAATAGCAGAACGGAGTCTCGTGGAAAGGCATTCAGTGAGAGCAGGTGCCCCAACACCGCGTGGCCTGGCGGAGCAGCCATCCTGGCAAGTCTAAGGTCTAAGGAACGGTGGGGATGGTGAGGACACCCCTGGTGTTTACTGAGCATGTACCAAATCCACACTCTTGGGGTCCCCGGTGTTTCAGGATGAAATGATGCACCCAAAGTCACACGGACGGCAAGTGACCAGTCAGGACTGACCGAGCAGCCTGGCCCCAAAACCCACCCTCCCTGTAACCACTCTGCAAAGAAGATGAGTTGAAGCACGACAGTCAGAAAGACAGACAGACAGACAGGAGAACCGGAGTCCTAGGTCGCAAGAGACCAATGTTCCTTCTGAATATTTCCTTATTCTTTCGCACATGGCTTCCTTTCTGCCCTCCCTTCCTCCACCGTCATTCTGTCCCTCACACTCCCCTCACCAACACCACCTTCTCTCCCCTTTGCAAAGAAAAAGCTCTTGATTCCTTACCTCCTTTTCTTTTCAACCATTTAAAATTTCTCATTTGTTTAATGCCAGCTTAAGTATTTTTTAATTTTTCTTGCTTTTCTTTTGGTTTTACTCTTTCTTTTAGTAATTTTAAAATAGGAGTACTAAGTTCCTCAATAACAAAGACTTTTTTTTTAGAACAGTATCTGTTGTGTCCATAGACTGAGTGTGAAGTGCTTTCCTTATTAGTTTTAATTTCCATTTTGTGTTCCTCTTTGATCTTTTGATATTTAGGTATCTAAAGGATTACTTAGAGTTGTGTTTCCTCATTTTCAAGCAGTTAAGTGTTTTGGTCATATTTATTTATTTATTTATTTATTTATTTATTTATTTACTTTTTTAAGATTTTACTTCTAAGTAATCTCTACACCCAATGTGGGGCTTGAACTCACAACCCTAAGATCAAGAGTTGCACGCTCTATCAACTGAGCCAGGCAAGCGCCCCATCATTTTCATTATTTATTTCTACTTTATTGGCTTGGGATCAAAAATATGGTCTGGAATATACTTAATTTTTTGAATGTATTGTGGTATGCTTTGCAGCACATGTTTACTAAATGTTCCATGCAAAAAAACTATTCAAGGAACAAAAGGTTCAATATCGTCTGTTAGATTGAGTTTGCTGATTCCAGTATTCATTTTCTCTAGATCTTATTTATTTTTGTCTAGCAGATTGCTCCATCTGGGAAAGAGGTTTTATGAATTCCTCCATTGTAAAATATTTTCATCAAGTTCTCCTTACATTTTTAACACTTTTCATTTTATTTAGCCACCATTTTATTTGACACATACAGATTTGTGATACAAGTGACCTTAACCATTACACAATAATTTAGTGCTTCTGATTTAGTGCCTTTTTTTAAATGTTTATTTATTTTTGAGAGAGAGACAGACAGGCAGACAGAACATGAGTGGGGGAGGGGCCGAGAGAGCAGAAGACACAGAATCTGAAGCAGGCTCCAGGCTCTGAGCTGTCAGCACAGAGCCCGACGTGGGGCTCAAACTCACGAACCATGAGATCATGACTTGAGCAGAAGTCGGACGCTTAACCGACTGAGCGACCCAAGCGCCCCTGATTTAATGCTTTTAATGTTGTTTCATCTTACCTAATATTAACACTGTGACTATACTTTATAAATAATAAAGCAAATACTTGCTTGGTCTAGCACAGCACGCGCTGTTCTGAGTGTTGTAGCTACAGTAACCCATTTATCCTCACAACACCCTCCGAAGTGGATACTATTATTATCTCCATTTCACAGGAGGTGAAATCTCTGAGATATTAAGTAGCTTGTCCAAAGCCAGTTAATAAGTGACTGAGCTGGGATCTGAACTAGGAACTCTGGCTCCACAGACTGTGCTCTCTCTGTCATGACACTACACTGCTTTGTGTTTACATTTGACCTTTCATCTCACTTTATATTTATGATTTATGCTGCTTCTGGTTGCTGTTTCCTTGCTCCTTTTCCTTGTTTTGATAGGTTTAACCAGGTTACCATCCAATGTCCTCCCTCCCCTTGTTGACTGGGGAATGTTCCTGGACATCGCTATTCTATGAATGGCTCCCTTCCCTTCCCCATGTCCATAACCACACACATCTACTCCAGGCTCTGTTCCTGCACGGCTCCCCCCTCCTTGGTATGAAACACTCAGCACACCTCACGCCCACCCTCCTTCACCCTCCGACGCAGGTGGTTTATCAGGAAGGATTTTACTTTCCTCCCCTCTTGCCCTTCCCTCACCCCAGTTATGCTTTGCTAAAATAACTTGGTACCTCTAACTGGGCTGGAACTAAAATTTTTGCTTGTAAAATGTCTCTTTTATTTCAATAATCTTTTCTCCTTTTTTCAGTACTTCTGTTACCCAGTCTCAAGCATTCCTCAACCTCTACTTACATGAAATAACATAGGTCTTTTCTACGGATCATTGATGACCTCTGCCTTCTTCCTTTTCCTTTCCCCCTATCTTAGGGTCTCTGTGTAGACTCTCTAACACTTTCCTCAGATCAGGCGCTTGGATAACATACTCTCTGAATCCCTGCCATGTTGATAACCCTCCTTCCCTTACCCCAAAGGCTGGGGATCAAATGAAAGGTATGGAATTCTTAACCTCAAGGCCCCTCCTCCCAGTGAACTTCGAGGCTGATAGGAAGTCTGGTGCCTCTTCCTCTGTAAGTTTCTCGGCTCCTTATGCCTAGAAGCTTGTAAGATTTTATTCTTCTACGTCGGAGTTCAATTTTATCAGAATGTACCTAACTGTGGACTTCAAAAAAAATTCAATTCTACCTGGAACTCAGTGAATTTTTCAATCTGTAGTCTCAGAGGATTCTTCTATGTAGCTACTGTTTGTTCTCCATCTGTTTCTTTGTCTCCTTCTGGAACTCCAACTATTCACATGCTGGGTGCCCTAGATCTGTGTCCCCACTGAGTCTTCCATCTTTTCCCTCACGGTTTCTCTCTCTTCGTATTTGGCTCTGATGTTTCTCTCTCTTCTACTTTGTCTCGTGGGCAACTAATTCAAGTCATAAAAGTTAACCATCCTTGCCTCTGGTTTAAGTTCAAGAAAGAAATTTTATGCTGCACCCAGATCTCCTAAGTGTCCTGTCTTAGTCAGATGGGGCTAAAAGAACAAAATGCCACAGACTGAGCAGCTTATAAACAACAAACATCTATTTCTCGAAGTTCTAAGGCTGGGAAGTGCGGGACCAGGGTGCCAACACGGTCACGTTCTAGGGGAGCCCTTTCCCTGGCTTGCAGATAGCTGTCTGCCTTCCTTCTCACTGAGCCTTTACAGTGGAAAAACAAAACAAATGAACAAACGAAAAGCAGAAATAGACCCATAAATAAAGAACAAACGGACGGCTGCCACGGTGGAAGGGGACAGGAGGATGGGCAAAACGAGGGGAAGGGGAGTGGGAGGTATAGGGTTCCAGTCATGGAAAAAGTCACAGGAAGAAAAGGACACAGTCAATGATGCTGTAATAGCACTGCACGGTGACAGACGGGAGCCACGTTTGCAGTGAGCACAGCATAACATACAGGCTTGTGTACAGACATGTACATAAATTGTTTTTGTGCTGCCTTTTCTCAACTATTCTTTTTCAAGTATGCAGGCAACTGAGCTTACATACATTTTTTTAGGATTTTTCAAACTTCCTGGTAAAAATGAGAAATTAGCAAATAGGATTTTGTGTTTTCCTCATTGGAAACCTGGTTGCAGCCACTATAGACGGAGTGATAGTGACAGTAAAAAGAATGTTTCACTGAAGGGAATTTGGAACTGCTAGACCTATCTGTTCTCTGCTATAGTTTCCAGCTTTTTCTGAATGAACCCGCTCTGTTAAGAAGAATGCAAACCAGTTACAATACCTGTGAATGACAAAATGTTAGTCATCTGAACACATTCTTGTAAGAAACCTTCAGATCTGACTAATCTGGTTCTGACACTCTCCCACTGATGAAAAGGCGCTGGTGTTCTCTCTTTCAATAGGAAGTAACACTTATTTGTTATAGTTTATAGAAAGGAGTAGGCCATTTTTCTATGTAATGTTTCAAACCTCTGTTTATAAAAAGGTTTAAGACCAGGGGTTCTTAAACGTCTTTAGGGTGCATAAGAATCCCCAGGTGGCTTGTTAAATACACAGATCCCTGGGCCCCACCCCCGGAGAGCCAAAGCTAGGGAATGGGCCCAGAACAGCGGATGTTCAAGGTCCACAGAGCACTCCTGGAGAAACACTGCATCAGATGCTGTACAAATGACAAAGGCTATAACCAATCGTATTTCCTCTGAGCTGTCTCTCAATCAAGACATTACCAAGCACATGAAATGAAGAGCAACCCACAAAAGAGGTGCTAAAAATAATTCACACCATTTTTAAAAGGTTCAGTCTTTCTAGTAAGCAAAGAAATGAAAAATAAAAGTCATACCATGATAATGCAATACTATGGCACGGATATTGATAATGGGAGACCCTGGGGAAGGGGAGCATCTGGGAACTCTGTGTTTTCTGCTCAATTTTGCTGTGAACTTAAACTTCCTCTAATAAAGTCTATTTAAAATTAAAAAGTCATGCCATTTTCATCAATTAAAAAAGCAAATGTATTAAATTTATAATACTAAAATAGCATTTCAAAATTAAAAAGGCATAGTTGACCCTTCCTGATACATCTTTCTGGAACACGATCCATCAAAATATATTCACAATGTTCATAACCTTTGATCCAGTAACTCTAGCTATTAAAATTAATCAAGGAAATAAGAAAAATGGCAACAATGTACTCACAAAGATATCTTCCTATTAAGATACACCAAGTATTTTCCAAGGTTTTATACATTATTACACAACCAGGAAGAAGTTCACAGAGAGCTTCTAAAACTAAGGGAAAAAGGGGCACCTGGATGGCTCAGTTGGTTAAGCATCTGACTACTGATTTCAGCTCAGGTCATGATCTCACAGCAGGTGGGATCAAGCCCCGTGTCAGGCTCTGTGCTGGCAGTGCAGAGCCTGCTTGGGATTCTCTCTCCCTCTCTCTCTGCCCCTCCCCCACTCACCCTGGTTCTCTCTCTTTCTCAATATAAATAAACATTTAAAAAATAATAAAACAAAAATAAGAGAAAATGTATACAGTTTAATATCATGGAAAAAAGAAAGGGTACAAAATAAATATACAGCATGATTCCTGCTGTGTATAAGATACATATAAAATAATACTGGAATATTAACGCTGTGCTATTCTCTAGAGTGGGATTATGTTTGCTTCCTCTTTGTAGTTTCCACAAAGGCCTTACATTATTTTTATAACCAAAAAAAGTGTGTGTGAGTATGTGTGTTTTAATGCTTACAAGTAAGAAAAGCCCATTTAACTTTCAGAATTCTTAAGCAGATGGGTAAGCGATTGTATTAGAAGTGCTTTCTTTGAATAATACAGAAAAGCATTTCATCAAAACTTAATGCAAAATTCATGCTACTGAAAAGTTATGAGAAAACAGAGGGTATTAGAGAATTCTATGAAGTCTTAGAAAAGCAAACCCTGTGTACAGCCAGTAATGTTCCCTAATTGTCACTTCGGAACAATGTAGCAAAATGATATGTTTACTTTAACAAGGTTACACCCCCACTCTATCATGGACACTCCATTACTGTCAATTCAATGCAAGAAACTCTTTTCTGTGTGCCACGACATACTGTGCCCCAGGCCTGCCCTCAGGGAGGCTCAGCTGCAGTAGCAAGAAAAAGGGTGGCAAGTGCACGCCCTAAAAGCATACAATAACGTGTTTCACAGAGCAAAGAGACACTTCGAAAAAGTGATGTCCCAGGGTGCCTGGGTGGCTCAGTCAGTTAGACATCTGACTTTGGCTCTCATAGTTTGTGGGTTAAAGCCCCACATTAGGCTCTGTGCTGACAGCTCAGAGCCTGGAGCCTGCTTTGGATTCTGTGTCTTTGTCTCTTTCTGTCCCTTCCCAGCATTCTGTCTCTCTCTCTCTCTCTCAAAGAATTAAGAAAAAGCTTTAAAAAAAAAAAAAAAAAAAGGAAAGAAAAAGCGATGTCCTAAGTCTTCATTTATTTTTTCTAAAATATGGCCTACGCTTACAAAATCTCCCTTCCCAAAGATAGTAGGAAATGGTGCCCCGTGTAAGCCCCACAGTGCTGTATCATGCTGTGTCTGCAAAGGTGAGACCCATGCCCCCTGGACCTTGCCCCCCCAGACAAGCTAGGATTGCCAGGAATAACCAGGACGGAAACAGCTCTGCTTGTTTCTCCTTCTCCAACTCCTCCCAGATTTGTGAGGACTTGGAAACCGAAGTATAACTCCAGTATCACCTGGAGAAGGGCCCAACTGCAACAGGTCAGGGCCTCATAAGATAGTATCTCTCTACATGGCTGCTTCATCTGCACACTAGGACTTAAAACGTCCCCGAGTTCCAGCTTCATATCAAACTGCCTTCTTGGCATTTCCATATGGACATTCAATGGGTCCCTGAAACTTGCCACGTCATGCACGAAGTCTCTCTGCCTCCAACGTGCTGGAAGTCCTGTTGGGTCTACCTCCAGAACAGATCCACAACCCATCTACTTCTCCCCATCTCCACCATGACTCCCCAAATCCAAGTCACCTTGCCCCTGAACTGCCATGGGAGCCACGAACCCATCTCCCTGCCTCCATTCTTGCTCCCCTACAATCCCTTCCCCATGTAGCAGCAGAGTGATTTTGAAACACAAATCAGTCTGTAAGCAACAGGAGGGCAAGGGTTTGTATCTGTTTTATTCACTGATGTATCCCCAGCACCAAGCGTATGAATTAAATTCCTTTGCTTAAAATTAAATAATGGTTACCCATTTCTAAACTCCAAACTTCCCGTCATAACCTTCCAGGCTAACAATCTGTTCCTATTCCCACACACCTCACCCACCTGCCCCCACTCATTCCATGACACTCCAATCCCACTGGTCCTTTTTCTGCTCCTCAAACATGCCAAGCTTCCTTCTGCTTGTGACTTTGGAACCTGCAGCTTCCTCTCTCTGTAATGTTCTCTGCCCTGTATGTCTCCTCCTCCCACACCACCACCTTGGTTCGGCTGGCCCCTTCTTTTTTTTTTTTTTAAGGTTTATTTATTTATTTTGGGTGAGAGAACGCATGCTTATGTGAGCAGGGAAGGGGCACAGAAAGGAGGAGAGACAGGGTCCCAAGCAGGCTCCATGCTGTCAGCATTCAGCCCGATGCAGGGCTTGATCCCACAAACAGAGAGATCATGACCTGAGCCGAAATCAAGAGTCGGACACCTAACCGACTGAGCCACCCAGACGCCCCATCAGCTGGCCCCTTCTGTCACTTAAGTCTCAGTTCACATGTCACCTAAACCACCTTCTTCCTAAAATAGCCCTACAATTACTCTCCTTCATTTTATCTTACCAGAACACTGGACTGAGGCTGGAATTACCTTGGTTACTTAGTGTTTACTGGCTGTAAACCCTACTAGAATGTGCAGCAGGACTAACTAAGAGTAAAGGCCTTGCATGTCTGGGTCACTACTGTAGCCCCAGTGCTTCTAAAAATGCCTGGATCCCACTGGAGACCAATTAATTTAGCTTCATTTTCCAGGATTTGGTCTTTCACATTCAAGTCTTAGAGATTGGATTTAGCCAGTGCCCAGAGGTGATCAGGTCCTCAAAGATGGACCCAGACAAGCTAAAATGTATTAGAGACGAGCAGACAATAGAACACCAATTTGTTAATTTACACTGAAAAACCTCCATCAACAGAACTGAACAAATACTCAAATTGCATTCAATTCACTGTCTTCTCTCCCTAGAGTCAAGACACAGGACAAGTCACGTCTGGCAGGTAGACTTAAAACAAAATGAATATGGATAATGAGGTGGTTAATTATATGTCAGCTTAACTGAGCCAGATAGCTGGTTAAACATAATTTCTGGGTGTGTCTGTGAGGATGTTTCCAAAAGGCATTTGAATTGGCACATGCCCTCCCAAAAGTGGGTAGGCATTATCCCATAACTTGAGAGCCATGGTAGAATAGAAAGGAGGGGGAAAAAAAGGGAGGAAGAAAGGGCATTCACATTCTGCCTGAGCTGGGACGTCCATCTTCTCCTGCCCTCAGCACTGCTGGTGCTCAAGCCTTCAGACTTCAACTAAAGTCTACACTATCAGCTCTCTGGATCCCAGCACTTAGTACTATACCACTGGCTTTCCTGGGTCTTCAGCTTGCAGATGGCAGATGGTAGGACTTCTCAGCCTCCATAATCATGTGAGCCATTACCTTATAATAGATGGATGGATGGATGGATGGATGGATGGATAGATAGATGGACATCCTGTTGGTTCTGTTTTTCTGGAGAACCCTGACTAATACAGATGATAATCACCAAAGTCCCTCTGCTGAGACACCTGTTCCAACTGGACAAGATCACTCAGCTTCAGGCTGGAATTCCCTTTTTAGATAAAATATATGAAGTCTGGAGCATCTGGGTGGCTCAGCTGGTTGAGCGCCAACTCTTGATGTCGGCTCAGGTCATGATCTCACGGTTCATGAGTTCAAGCCCTGTGTTGGGCTCTGCACTAACACTTGGGATTCCCAAGCCCACTTGGGATTCTCTCTGTCTGTCTGTCTCTCTCAAAATAAATAAATAAACTTTTAAAGATATGTATATACGAAGTCTGGCAGCCTACACTCTCTTTGCTGACACTGCTAGATGCACACTGAACCAAGTTCCCATTTGTGCATCCAAGTATACATGAACATGATTGTCCTCACCTCTGCTGTGATATGCTGATAAGGCCCAACTCTGCACTCATCTCTTGAGTTTAAAAAATTCTTCAATACCCCACTTGCAAATTATTAAACTAGCAAATTATGTGTAATTGAGTCAATAGGTGAGGGCTTGATACAGTTTCCCAAAACTTAACTAGGTCAGAGCCACCCCAAGCCAGACAGACATGAAGCCTGAGCATATGGAAACCAGGAGTAGGTCCGCAGATTCCAACCAGCAAGGTAGCAGACCCCACTGCCTGACTCCCTAAAGGCCAAAGACACAGTGAAAGCCCTTAGGGGACACGGGGGTCTCAACCACTTCCCAAGCCATCAAAGTGTCATAGAAGGGGAAGCTTACCACCAACAAAAGGCATGGACTTCTTATCAGGAGTTGGCCTCCAGGGATTGATAAAAGCTTAAAGACAGTACAGATAATCCAGACATGTATAATTCATAACTGACCACATTACCTCTTCTAAATTTATAATGATGATGATTATTTGTGGAATGTTTCCGTGGAATAAATAATTGATAACATACTCCACATCGTAAGGCAAATTGCCAGTGGAGACAATGGGTGGGGAAACATTAAAACAAAAGATTCTTTCCTTCAACATTTATCAAGCACCTACTATGTACCAGCACACAAGAGTCATCTGTTTTGACATTAGAATCCACTGATAAAATATGGGCAATAATTACAGGGTTCTGGAAGGGTCAAGGTCCCCAGAGCCTTTAAATATGAAACTTTTTTTGAGGGACACCTGGGTGGCTCAGCCTGTTGAGCGTCCAACTCTTGATTTTGGCTCAGGTCAGGATCCCGGGGTTGTGGGATCAGGTCCTGTGTTGGGCTCCATGCTGAGCATGAAGTCTGCCTGAGATTCTCTCTCTCTCTCCCTCTGCCCCTCTCCCCCACTCACACTCTCTCTTTCTCTAAAATAAAAAAATTTTAAAAAGAAACATTTTTTGAACTTGTACTCTGTGCCAGACACTGTGGTAGGTGCTAAAAATAGAAAAATGAGGACTTAGTTCTAGCTCTTAAGGATCACACAGGCTAGAGGTTTAACAACACATTTTGCTTTTCTTTTTGTATACTGTGTTCAAAGCCACATGACAGAGAATCATAAAGACTTAACCAGGCAAATTTGCCAAGATATAGTATTAACGTATCTCAATTTGACTAGCTCTATCAGGAGCCTGGAGAGAACTTTACTACAGCCTTAGTTTTGTGACACAAAATCATCTGCAGGGACAGATTTTTATAAAACGAATACCCAGTAAGTTTTTATTTATTGAACTGAAAAACAAGCGTAAACCAGTAATACAAATAATTTTAACACCAGGCAATTCACTGAAGAAATTCATTAAGAACCTACAGACAAGGGGTATCCAGCTGGCTCAGTCAGTAAAGCATGCGACTCTTGATCTTGGGGTCATGAGTTCAAGCCCCACATTGGGCACAGAGCCTACTTTAAAAAAAAACAACCAAAATACATCCTTCACATCATTTAAATACACTTTGAATATCTTCACACCTCTTTGCTTTAAATATGCAAATATTGTCTTTGCATAATATCCACCATCCCAATTTTATAGTACTTATAAATAAAGACTTCTTTTTAGTACTTTTTAAATTTTAATCTACACCATGATTTTACTTTAACAAATTTTGGCTACAATGTGGCAATTCTGATATCTCATCAAGCATCCTAATTTTAGTTGTGTTTGGGTAAACACGCTCAGGCTCATAATATATGTAAAACCATGTAATTAGTGTTTTATATTGGAGTCTATTAAATTTCTAAACTTCCTTCTGTTACTTTATAATGATACATAGTTATTACCAGTTATAAAAAGTAAATGCTCATACATGCAAAGTAAATTTTTATCAGAATCAGATTTTATTCAGTTCTTTCTCTCTACAACGGAAATCATCTTTTCATTTGCAAAACCACAAATCCAAAAATATATGTAAATGGAAAAGAGTGCTGTCTGGTTAAGGCAAGAATAATCATTATATACAATGTGTTTCAGATGGAAAAGCAGCGAAATTGAAATTACTTTAAAATTCATTGCATTGCAGGGAGCCTGGGTGGCTCAGCTGATGGAGCATCCAACTCTTAATTTTGGCTTGAGTCATGATCTCATGGTTCGTGGGATCGAGCAGCCTTGCATTGGGCTCTGCGCTGACAGCAGGAGCCTGCTTGGGATTCTATCTCTCTCCCCCTCTCTGACTCTCCCCCAATCTCACTCTCTGTCTCTCTCACTCTCTAAGTAAATAAATAAACATTAAAAAAAAATAGTTTGAGCATCTGGGGGACTTAGTCGGTTAAGCGTCCAACTTCGGCCCAGGTCATGAGCCACATGGTCCGTAGGTTTGAGCCCTGTGTCACACTCTGTGTTGACAGCTCAGAGCCTGGAGCCTGTTTCAGATTCTGTGTCTCCCTCTCTCTCTGCCCCTCCCCCACTCGCACTGTCTCTCTCTCTCTCTCTCTCTCTCTCTCTCAAAAATAAACATTAAAAAATTAAAAAAAAAGAAATAAAATAGTTTAAAATATATAAATAAAAAATAAAATTCACTGCATTATAAATTGTTAAAAATCACATTTTAAAAACACACCTTAAAAACAATTAGCAAAATCCTACATGACTGATGATGACTGGATTCCTAGGGATGTTTGCTAATAACTGTAATTAAGCAGTTTAATGAACTTGCATCAAAGGAATGATGGGGCAGGAGAGAACTCAGTATGAACTAAAGCTAGAATTACCTACTTTCATGAAGAAATTCTTCCTGACAGGGTAGAAATATTCAGAAAGCAAAGAATGGCTGAAAAGCACGACCTGTCACATTTGAGAGTTGGCAACCTAAGGCCAGAGTTCTAGAAGAGCTTCCAAGAGGCGAAGTAGAAAAGAAAAAGAGCGTATTTTTGGATTTTAACGATCTGAGTTTAGTCTCAGAGCTGCCACTTACTGGCCTTGAAATCTGAAAGTCCCCTCACTTCCTGAGCCTTGGCTCCCTCGTCAGAGAAGGTTGCAGTCTGTACAGATGACCTCAGGGTCTCTTCTTCTCTTTATGCTACCGGCAAATCTGCAACCGGCTTCACTATGAATTGGGCATTTGTTCACTTAATAAGCATTCATGGCATTTTGCTCCACACGCTGTGCTGGACAATGCACAGATGAATAAGACAAGCTTTCTTTCTTTTTGAGGAGTTCACAATCTATTGGGGAAACAGACTTGTAAAGGAACAATGCCAGTCCTATTCCATAAATGCTGCGGTAATGCTGGTAAGTGCTGGGTGCTCAGGATACCTAAGGGAAGGGAAATTAGAGGCAAAGGAGGAGGTAGCAAGGAGGTCTTCCTATCAAGAAAAAAACTATTAAATAAGACTGAGGGCTCCACTGAGGTTGGAAATTATATGTTTTAAAGTGGTTCTGATCATTGGATTAGTACATAGCAGCTACCAAAGAGGAAATTATTCCCTGGGCCCCATAGTTGCAGCTAAAGCACTATCAGCTTTCATGATGGCAAAAATTAAGTCTAGGGCTTTCTTTTCTTTTTTTTAATGTTTAAATTTTATTTACTTTTTTTTTTTTAATTTTTTTTTTTAACGTTTTATTTATTTTTGAGACAGAGAGAGACAGAGCATGAACGGGGGAGGGGCAGAGAGAGAGGGAGACACAGAATCGGAAGCAGGCTCCAGGATCTGAACCATCAGCCCAGAGCCCGATGCGGGGCTCGAACTCATGGACCGCGAGATCGTGACCTGAGCTGAAGTCGGCCGCTTAACCAACTGAGCCACCCAGGCGCCCCTAAATTTTATTTACTTTTTTAAGTAAGCTCTATGCCCAACATAGAGCTTGAACTCACAGCCGCGAGATCAAGAGACACATGCTCCACTGACTGTGCCAGGCAGGCGCCCCAAGTCCAGGGTTTTCTAAGGGCACAGTTACTTACACTCTATGCTTTTCCTGAGAACAGTACCGCCAGAGTAGGTTGGCTCCAGGCTCCAGTCTGTCCACTACCCACACAGGCAAAGGGAACCTAGCTGAGTACCTCCAGGGACATGCTGGGCATGGAAAGGCACGGAGAGGTCATAATATTTTCTAACATGAAACACAGGGGTGTTTGTATTCTTTTATGAAATGCTTCTTTGCCACTGGTTAAGGGATGGAACAGTGAGAATCATTTATTCCCAATTACTTTGATTTTATCTATCTCCCTCTCTAGATTTGGGTACAGCAGGGATATCAGTCCCCTAATGGATCTCTACCCTTTTCAAAGTTGAAATCTTTAAGTTGGGGTTCTTCAATTTAGTAAAGGTACCAACTTGGGGTTGGCAAGTTATTCAGCTTCTGGGTTGAATAAAACTGCTTTAGCTCACAAATATAAAACTGGAAAGATCATTCTAAGTACAAACACCACCTTCCAAAAACATGTAAATTCATCTATGGATCTTTTAAACTTCCTATGCCCTTCTGATGTCATTTGAGTTCTTTGGTTGCAGGCAATGGAAACTTGCCTCTGGCTTAACTTCGGGGAAAAATGGAATTTACTGGAAGGATCAGAGGAGAGATCTGAGGACAGAGGACAACCAAAAGGGCAGCTGGGGACGTAGACTGAAGGGGACATAAAAGGTGTTTCCTAGGGTCCATGCAGCAGGAACACTGGCCAGTATCCTGCAGACACAGCTGCTGTGGGGAAGACGCTCCAATCATTTCCACTCTGAATCACCCCGCTCAGGTTTCAAGCTCCAGGGAGTGAGAGACTCAATTCTCTGGCCTGAGTTACTGGTTCCAATGCTCTTTAGCAAAAAAGGTGATAAGGCAACTGATGAACAGCCATCCAGTCTGTGTCCGATGGAAGAAAGGTAAACACCGGAAAGAAATCAAGTTTCTGTATACCAGAAGAAATTGGAGCAGATGACGTCACGCACCAAAACGGCAAAGATCCACTACATCCCCTGAATAACAAATACATAATCCTTTTCTTTAAACATCATAAGAAGAGTAGATATTTTAGAACCCTGAAAACAAATATACTTTGATTAGGGTACAGTTTTGAGTGAATTCCTGTCCTTAGTATAGGTATGTGAGAATCTCAATGAACAGTGAAGGTTGGTTTCCATGTGATACACCAGGACCTTACTTGGGTATAAGCTAAGAGAGAATTATCACAAAACGAAATTAAATATGCACACAGTAGCCATGAAAGAGTTGAGATAGTTATACTAATATCAGACAAAACAGACTTCAAGATGAGAAATACTACTAGAGACAGAGAGAAACATTTAAAAAAAATTTTTTTTCAATATATGAAATTTATTGTCAAATTGGTTTCCATACAACACCCAGTGCTCATCCCAAAAGGTGCCCTCCTCAATACCCATCACCCACCCTCCCTCCCTCCCATCCCCCATCAACCCTCAGTTTGTTCTCAGTTTAAGAGTCTCTTATGCTTTGGCTCTCTCCCACTCTAACCTCTTTTTTTTTTTTTCCCTTCCCCTCCCCCATGGGTTTCTGTTAAGTTGAGAGAAACATTTTATAAAGATAAAAAGATCAATGTATCATTATAAATGCATATGTACCGAGCAACAGAACCCCAAAACACTTGAAGCAAAAACTAACAGAGTTGAAAGGAGAAAAAGATTTTTCAACAACAAGAGTTGGAGACTTAAATAACTGATAGAACAAGAGTCTCAATAAATGTAAAGTGATCAAAGATAGAAAAAGTATGTTCTCTGCCCACATGGAATTAAATAAGAGCTCCATCACATGAAATAAATTTTGGGAAACCCCAAACATTTGGAAATTGAACAACACACTGCTAAGTAACACATGAGCCAAAAATAAAGTTACAAAAATAAAGTGAAAATTTTAAGTATTTTCAACTGGGGGTGCCTGGCTGGCTCAGCCAGTTAAAGCACGTGACTCTTGGTCCTGAGGTTGTGAGTTCAAACCCCATGTTGGGTGTGGGGATTACTTAAAAGTAAAATCTTAAAAGTAAAATAATTTTCAACTGAAGGAAAACAAAAACACAACATACCAAAATTCATGGGAAGCAGCTAAAGCAGCTGGAGGACACTGGATAACTTTAAACACCATTATCAGAAAAGACTAAAGATCTCAAACCAATTACCAAAGCATCCACCTTAAGAAACTAGAAAATGGAAAGCAAACCTAATAAAAGCAAGCAGGAAAAACGGAAATCACACAGAGTTGAAATCAATTAAATAGAAAACAGAAAAGGAAGAGAAAAAAATGAATAAAACCAAGAGTTGGTTCTCTCAAATGATTAATGAATTACTCAATATGGTGAAGATGGCAATTCTCCCAAAATTGATCTATATATTCGAAGCAACTTCTGTCAAAGTCTCAGTAGGCTTGCAACTAAGACAGATGTTTACATTTTATTTTATTTTATTTTATTGGTTTTATTTTAGAGAGCACAAACAGGAGAGAGGGATGGGGGAGGGGGAGAGAAAGAGAGAGAGACAGAGAGAGAGAGAGAGAGAAGGAGAATGAGAGCGAATCCCAAGCAGGCTGCACGCTCAACACAGAGCCCAACATAGGGCTTGATCCCACAACTCTAGGATCATGACCTGAGCCTAAATCAAGAGTTGGATGCTCAACGAACTGAGCCACCCAGGTGCCCCTAGAGATTTACTTTTATCAGTTTGTAACACAGAACTCTTTCATATTTAAATTTTTTCATAATTATATAATAATTACAATAATTATGTAATTACCAAAAAATCTCAGTAGGCTTTTCTATAGAAACAGCAAGCTGATCCTAAAACTTACATGAAAACACAAAGGACCTAGAAAAGCCAAAACGATTTGGAAAGGAAAACAAAGTTGGAGGACTTATAGTGTCTGATTTCTACTTTTTAAAATATTTAAATTTTAAAAATATTTTTAAATGTTTATTTATTTTTGAGAGAGAGAGAGAGAGAGAGAGAGACTCCCAAGTAGGCTCTGTGCTGTCAGAGCAGAGCCCCGCATGGGGCTTGATCTCACAAACTATGAGATCATGACCTGAGCCAAAATCCAGAGTCAGATGCTTAACCAACTGAGCCACTCAGGTGCCCCAGTATCTAATTTCAGTATGTATTCTAAAGCCAGAAATTAATTAGGGCAATGTGGTATTAGCATACAAAAAACATAGAGATCAACAGAATCCAGGAAAAAACCCTTGTTTTATGGTCAATTGATTTTCAACAAAGGGACAAATGGGAAAATTTTCCTTGAGCATCCAAATGGGGAAAAAAATTAACTCAGACCTTTATTTCACTTTTTACATAAACATGAACTCAAAATGGATCACAGACCTAAATGTTAAGAATTAAAACTAAAACTTTAGAAGAAAACATAGGAGAAAATCTTTGTGACCATGGGTTAAGCAAGACAGTTCTTAAGACACAACACTAAAATTACAAGCCATAAAAGAAAAAAACTGGTAAGCTGACTTCATTAAAATTTTTAAAATGCTGCACTTCAAAAGACACCATTAGGAAAATGAAAACATAAGCCAGAGAACGGGAGAAAATTTCTGCAAATCACATGTATGATAAGGGACTTGAAGCTAGACTAACTTAAGACTTCTTACAACTCAGTAATTAGACAAATAACCCAACTTAAAAATAGCTTCTAATATTTGCTACAACATTCAGCTAAGTGACATAACCCAGACACAAAAGGACACATACTGTATGATCCCACTTGTATGGTGTACCCAGGATAGGCAAATTCGTAGAGACAGAAAGTAAAATAGAGGGTAGCAGTGGCCGAGAGGGCTGTGGAACTGGGAGTTATTGTTTCATGGAAACGATGTTTCTGTTTGGGATGATTAAAAAGTTTTGGAAATGGGTAGTGGCGATCATTGCATACAAGACAGTGAACGTACTTAATGCCACCGAATTGTATGCTTAATGGCTAAGATGGTAAATATCTTACCACAATCAAAAAATTAATTTTAGGGGCTTGGTCGGTTAAGTGTCCAACTTCGGCTCAGGTCACGATCTCACGGTCCGTGAGTTCGAGCCCCGCGTCGGGCTTTGTGCTGACAGCTCAGAGCCTGGAGCCTGTATCTAATTCTGTGTCTCTCTCTCTCTCTGCCCCTCCCCTGTTCATGCTCTGTCTCTCTCTGTCTCAAAAATAAAAATAAGGGGCGCCTGGGTGGCTCAGTTGGTTAAGCGTCCGACTTCAGCTCAGGTCACGATCTCACGGTCCGTGAGTTCAAGCCCCGCGTCGGGCTCTGGGCTGATGGCTCAGAGCCTGGAGCCTGTTTCCGATTCTGTGTCTCCCTCTCTCTGCCCCTCCCCCGTTCATGCTCTGTCTCTCTCTCTGTCTCAAAAATAAATAAACGTTAAAAAAATTTTTTTAAATAAAAAAAAATAAATAAAAATAAACGTTAAAAAAAATTAAAAAAAATTAATTTTAAAGACTGGGCAGAAGACTCGAGGAGACATTTCACCAAAGAAGACATACAAATGACCAATAAGCACCTGAAAAGGTGCTCAGCATCCTCAGTCATTAAAGAAATGCAAATCAAAACTACAGTGGGACACCGCTACACGTCCATTATAATGACTATAATCAAAGAGAGAGAGAACACCAAGTGTTGATAAGGATCTGGAGAAACGAGAAGTCTCATATATTGCTGATGAGATCGTAAAATGTGTAGAGCCACTTTGGAAAATTATTCGGCTATGTTTTAAAAAGTTAAATATACGCTTACTGTAAGAGTCAGTCAGCAGTTCTACTCCTAGTAATTTACCCAAGAGAAATGAAACCATGTCCACACAGGCTTATATAAGCAAGTGTGCACAGCAGCTAAAACCTGGAGACAATCCAAATGTCCATCAATTAATGGATGGATAAGCAATATGTGGCATATCCATACAGTAGGATACCACTCAGACATAAAAGGAAATGAACTACAGGCATACCTTGTTTTATCGTGCTTCCCAGACACTTCAGTTTTCTACAAACTGAAGGTTTGTGGCAACCCTGTGTTTAACAAGTCCACTGGCGCCATTTCTCCAACAGCATTTGCTCACTTCATGCTTCTGTGTCATATTTTGGTAATTCTCACAATATTTCAAACTTTGTCATTATTATTATTATACTTTTTATGGTGATCCGTGACTGGCGACCTTTGACGTTACTACAGTAATTGTTGTGGCATGCCACAAACTGCACCCATATAAGACAGTGAATTTAACGGATAAATGTGCGTGTGTTCTGACCGCTCCACCAACCAGCCATTCCTCCATCTCTCTCCCTCTCTTTGGGCCCCCCAATTCTTTGAGCCACAACAGTACTGAAATTAGACCAACGAATAAGCCTGCAATGGCCGCTAAGTGTTCAAGTGAAAGGAAGAGTCGCATGTCTCTCACATTAAATCAAAAGGAGAAATGAAGAAACTTGGTGAAGAAGGCATGTGGAAAGCCAAGACAGGCCAAAAGCTAGGCCTCTTGTGTCAAATGGTTAGCCAGGTTGTGAACGCAAAGGAGAAATTTTTGAAGGAAATTATAAGTGCTACTCCGATGAACACTCAAATGATAAGAAAGCCAAAGGGCTTGTTACTGATATGGAGAAAGTGTGAGTCATCTGGACAGAAGATCAAACCAGTCACAGCATTCCCTTAAGCCAAAGTCTAACCCAGAGCAAGGCTCTAACTCTCTCCAATTGTGTGAAGGCTGAGAGGTGAGGAAGCTGCAGAAGAAGAGTCTGAAGATAGCAGAGATTGGTGTATGAGGTTTAAGGAAGGAAGCCGTCTCCATAACATAGAAGTGCAAGGTGAAGCAGCAAGTACTGATGTAGAAGCTGTAGCAGGTTATCCAGAAGGTCTAGCTAAGATAATGAATGAAGGTGACTATACTGAACAACAGATTTTCAATGGAAATGAAACAGCCTTATATTGAAAGAGGACACCATCTAAAATTTTCATAGCTGGAGAGGAGAAGTCGGTGCCTGGCTTCAAGGCTTCACCCCCTGTTAGGGGCTAGTAATGCAGCTGGTGACTTTCAGTCGAAGCCAATGCTCATTTACCATTATGAAAATCCTCGGGCCCTTAAGAATTATAAGTCTACTCTGTCTGTGCTCTATAAATGGAACAACAAAGCCTGGATGACAGCACATCTGTTCACAACATGGTTTATTGAATATTTTGAGACCATTGTTGAGATCTGCTGTTGAGAAAAAAAAGATTCCTCTCAAAATATTACTGCTCATTGACAGTGTATCTGGTCATCCAAGAGCTCTGATGGAGATGTACAATGAGATTTATGTTGTTTTCATGCCTGCTCATACAAAATCCGTTCTGCAGCCAAAGGATCAAGGAGTACTTCCATTATTTAAGAAATACATTTCATAAGGCTAGAGCTACCACAGACAGTGATTCCTTCTGGAAATCCCTCTGGAAAGCATTCACCATTCTACATGCTGTTAAGAGCATTTGTGATTCATGGGAAGAGATCAAAATATCAACAAGAACAGGAGCTTGGAAGAAGTTGATTCTAACCCTTGTGGATGACTTTGAGGGGTTCAAGACTGCATTGGAGAAGGTAACTACAGATATGGAAATAGCAAGAGAATTTGAAGTGGAGCCTGAAGATGGGACTGAATTGTTGCAATCTCATGATAAAACTTCAACAGGTGAAGAGCTCCTTCTTACGAGTGAGCAAAGAAAGTCTTTTCTTGAGATGGAATCTACTCCTGGTGAAGATGCTATGAAGATTGTTAAAATGACAACAAAAATTTAGAATATTACGTAAACCTAGTTGATAAAAGTTTTGAAAGAAGTTCTACTGTGGGGAAAAGAGGATCAAACACCATCATATGCTACAGAGAAACTGTTCATGAAACAAGAGCCAATTAATGCAGCAAACTTCATTACTGTCTTGTTTTAAGAAATTGCTGTAGGCACCCCAACTGTAGCCACCACCACCCTGATCAGTCAGCAGCCATCAACACTGAGGCAAAACGATTACGACTCATGGGAAGCTCAGACGACGGTCGGCATTTTTTAGCAGTAAAATATTTTTAATGTTTTTTTAATGTTTATTTATTTTTGAGAGAGGGAGAGGCAGAGCACGAGTGGGGGAGGGGCAGAGAGAGAGGGAGACACAGAATCCGAAGCAGGCTCCTGGCTCTGAGCTATCAGCGCAGAACCTGATGCGGGGTTCAAACTCATGAACTGTGAGATCATGACCCGAGCTGAAGTCGGATGCTTAACCGACTGGGCCACCCAGGCACCCCACGATAAAGCATTTTTAAATTAAGGTATGTACATTTTCTTGACATAATGCTACTGTACACTTAATAGATTACAGGATAGTGTAAACATAACGTTTGTATGCACTAGGAAACCAAAACATTCATTTGACTTGCTTTATTGCTATATTCGTTTTATTGCGGTGATCTGGAAGCACACCTGCCAGATCTCTGATGTATGCTTGCACTGATACATGCTAGAACGTGACTGAACCTCAGAAAGATTATGCTAAGTGAAAAAAGCCAGTTGCAAAAGACTTCATATCATAAGACTCCATTTATATGGAATTTCCAGAAGAGACACGTTTATAGAGACTGAAAACAGTTTAGTGATTGCCCAGGCCTGGGGTACAAGTAGGGATTGACGGCAAAGAGACTGATAAAAATTTTCAGGGTGGGGCGCCTGGGTGGCTCATTTGGTTGAGCGTCTGACTTCGCCTCAGGTCATGATCTCATGGTTCGGTTCGTGAGTTCGAGCCCTGCGTTGGGCTCTATACTGACAGCTCGGAGCCTGGAGCCTGCTTCAGATTCTGTGTCTCCCTCTCTCTCCACCCCTCCCTCGCTTGCACTCAGTCTCTCTGTATCTCTCTTAAAAATAAATAAACATTAAAAAAAATTTTTTTTAAAAGAAATTTTCAGGGTGATGGAAATGTTCTACAACTGAGTTGGGTTGATGGTTGCACAACGGTATAAATTTCCTAAAAATACTGAATTGTACACTCATACTGGGTGGATTTTTGTGCCTTATAAATTATATATCAATAAAGTATTAAAAAGTAAATAAACACAAATCTGACATGGAAAAAAATAAGGCTTAATTTCAGGAAGCATAAGTCAGGTACAATCTCTATGACTTGAAGCAAAGGTTTTCCTTAATCTATCCACATATCTTTTATTTATATATTTAAAAATTACATGTGAAGGATAGCAACACTGTTCAATGTGAAAACTCAGGCCCTAAACAATCTTAAGCTTCTGAACTAAATTGTGTGGTCCCTGTGATTATTCAATAAATAGCAATACATTTACAAATTTTAAAAATTTAGCCACTACTGGCCTTTCATTGGGCTCATTTCAAAGAAAAAAATAAAGCAATAAAAGGGAAGTCTGAGAAGCAATCCAAATGCATAAATTGTATGAATAATAAACTGAATTATATGTAATCATTATGACCTAGAAACATTTAATCTGAAGCAGCAAAGACTGGCCTAGTAATTGACTTAATAGCTGTCTTTGACAATATGAAGGGTTTTACAGGGAAACTATTTGACTAGTTCTTCTGTCTCTTCATTGAGAGCTGAACAAAACGAAGAGATTTCATAGTCAGCAAGGTAAATTTAGATTAAACATAAATGACACTGACAGTAACTGCTATCAAATACTGAAATAAATTTAATTAGGCTATTTGCTCAAGCGGGTTTCCTCGGCGAACGCTAGAATACACAGCCCGAAAGCTTTGGTCTGAATGCATTACTGCCTGGCAGGCAAGAATTCCGCCTGCTGAGCCCCTGCAGGTCTGTGGGAAGGATCGCGGCCACGCTGACTTGCACACACCTTACTCACCTCAATATCCCGATTGAGTTGCTTCACTATGGCAGTGATGTTTCTGATGTGCTCCTCCAAGAAAAGCCTGGCCAGGCGGTCACCTCCCCCTTTGTTTTGCATTTTCTGCAAACTGCTGACAATGTCGTCTTTAATCCGGAAGGCGTGCTCCACAAGGGCAGCGGTTGTTTTCTCGTGGCAGAGGATTCTATCTTCCAGTTGTTCCACTAGGCTTACAGATGAGTAGGGTGCCATGGTCAGGGACTGGCTGTGTCGGGGCATGGTTCTAACTCGCCTGTGCAAGGGAGCCATATTACTAGGGTTGTTAATTGGGAAAAAGTAATTTTCAAAGCCAGATTCAAGACTTTCCAGAGAAGGAAATGCCAATTAGTTATCCCTACAAGCTAAACAGGGTTTGAGGGAGGGTTTCTGCACCAAAGAGTTTTCCCTGTGAGCCAGGAAACTTTAAACAATCATACGCAGACACTTCAGTGTGTTGGTAGTAGGTTCCATGACCACCAAAATCAAGAGGCTGGTGGAATTGGGCACACTGAGATGTCTCCCCAGTTGAAGGTGTGTTATCAAGACTAAGCTGTATCATCGAAGTCAAGTCTCCTGACATGCCCTCCTCCTCCATTCCCCTACAGCAGTTTTCTAACATACTAACAAACTCAAAGGCCTACAAGGGTTAAGTAGGTAACATAAATGAATGATGCATATCACATATGATAGGGAGAGGACTGCGGAGACCTGGAAAGGGCATTCCTCCACTAAAGGCAGCCCCAGTTCTGCCCCATCCATGAGTAACCATCTGGGGATGTGGGTCTATTTTTCCAGATCATCTCATATTTTAAGAATAGCCAGGAAATTCAGACTTGTACGTGAAATCACCTGACTTTTAAATGTTAACAAGTCATTTAAAAAGTATTTTAAGATAATGCAGGCCAAACAATGCGCTTCCATGAGCCAGTTCTGGTCTATGGACCCCCCAATCTGCAACTTCTGATTTAAAAGGGTTAGTGGGACACTAGTCTCCAGGCCTCCACAGTTGCGTTTTACCAGTGACCAGAAGTACAGCTGTACTGCAGGGCTATTAGGAGGTCTTCACGTCTCACTATCGCTGAGCAGCCAACAGCATTCTATACGGAAGCTGGAGAGGGAACACAACTGTACTTCTATTGCCCTTGAACAAAATCATCCTTGGGTAATGTAACAGCCACAAGCCTTCATTTATAATAACCATCACACCCACTAGCAGCCCTCATGGGATTGGTGGAAAGGAAAAGTATACCTTAGATGCATATTTTCCATATATTATACCTTTCCTCGGTGACGAGAGAAGGAAATACAGGGCACCATCGGGCCATTTTCTTTTTAATAATTCACATCTGTTGAAAAAAATAAGCATTAAATTATTTAACAGTTTATATCTGGAATTTAAATGACGTCTAAAGCTTATTATGAACTTACTAAGTGGATCGTAAATTATGCCAACACACCAATCAGTTGTATTATTAAATGTCTTCTATCTTACATACGGAATAAACAGCAAATGCTTCTAAATAAGGAGAAAAGAATCAAGCAAAATCAAAATTAATACTACGAAGCCTTGCTAGACAGATCAACAAAGACTGTTAAGTGGGTTTTCCTGAAGTTTCCTCATCCCGTACCTGCATGTCAAGCTTGAGAAACCCCTTTTAGGGAAACAAGATAGTTTCTTTAACAGGCTTTTTCAATCATGTAAGGTAGGAAACTACCTTAGTAAATGTGAACTCAGCAAATTTAGTAAACTCCATAGCAAATTAAAAGCACTTATTTCTAAATCAATCTTAAACAATACATCAATCAGATCTGACTTGGGGAACCTATCTATCCACTAAGAGAATAAGACTGGTATTTATTAAAACTGTACAATAAGATATCATCATTCATATTATTCCTTGCATATAAGGAACAGTTGATCATCCCAGCACATTAGAAATTTGAACAAAACTGGAGAGTTTTTAAAATATTTTCTTACTTGAGTTTCTCAATACTGCTGTTAATTGCCTTAACACAATGAATGCCTAGTAACCATGATCTGATTCAGTAATTAGTTCTCATTTAGATGCTGGATTCAGAGAGCATTTGTGATTGAAACCACTGTTTTGGCATCATCTCCCCAGTGTGTTATTTTTAGAGTTTCAAAATGCGAACATTCATTTTCCTAGACAAAGAACTTTGAATTTAAAGAAATTACATTTAAGAAAAAAGTGATTCATGCCAAACAAGTTATGATGCCAAAGGACTTCTTCAGTTCTCAAGATAATAATCTGTCATTTAGATTACATGAAATCAGGCCAGTGTGGAAGATGTTAGTATTTAGAATCATAGAATCTTTACCATTTAAAAGTTGTAATATACCTTAGTTGAGATATTAATCTACAGAATAGCCTAACCTACGAAACATTTATTTGGCATCTGTTTTGCAGCTGAGTAACCTAAATGTGTAAGACCAAAAATACCCTCCCCCTCAAGGGTTTCACAGCCTACAGAGAAACAACGGGATAAATGGCTATGAACGAAAAACACATAGGGAGGAAAAAAGAAGATGCCTTACTGTTTGCTGGGTAGCAGCAGGTCAGGGAGGAACTAATGAAAATGAGTAGGATTTCCCAACGTGGAGAACAGAGAGAATGTTCCACACCTTCCCTCAATACTCCAACACCACCCGTACTTTCTATGCTCTTGGAACACTCTGGCATAGGCCCCTCTCCCAGCTCCATATGGGGCCACTCCAGCCAATGCCAGCCCCCCCCAATGCCACGCCACCCACCACGGTCCGTGAATATGTCATGCACTCTTCTGCCTTCATACCTTTGTCCATGAGCTCTATATCACAAACACCCTTCTCATCCCTGCCTGCCTAGAAAACTCCTATTCATCCTTTAGGCCTCACCTGCCTGCCCCTCAATTCAATAAAATGGCTCCCTTGTTTGTATTTCTTCAGCACTTATTCTGTATGTCTTATACTACTTATTACACCCTATTATTTTTAGCCATGTAATATTTCATCTCCCTTAAACTACATGCTCCTTAAAGGCATATTTCAAATCATAATAGACATAGAGCTGACCTAGAAGATTCCATACGTGCCTGTTAATGGGAGCATGACTTGCATTCCAGTGTCAGAAACTGTAGCAATGAAGGCATTAGAGAATGTTTTAGTTAAAAAGCATAGTTCTTTACTGAGACTGCATCCCAAACAGCCACTTCATATAATTATTTGCAAATAAATGGAGACTTTTGGAATCTCCTTTTCTGAAGGTCATTTCATCCCTCTGGAATTATCCTGCCTGAGCCACAGAAACCCAGCCACATTTCTGAAAAAAAGAGTCTATCCACCACTCATTGTCTAAGATTGCTTTTCAGAATAAACCTATTACCAAGCACTATGCACTCTCTACCACGGGAAATGTCACATGGCATGAATTCACAACACACACTGAGTCCGTTCAGAACTGGTGCCCTCTGCATGACATATGGTAGGAATTGGTTTATGTTAGTTTTCTTGGTTGGTTAGTATCACGATCCTTTGCCAGAACAATGGGATCTATATTGCAAATGAATAAAGATTAAAAATAAGTAAGTCACAGGGTTAAATAACTTCCCAAAGATCATTTCCAGATCTTCCCATTGTCAATTCTGGCTTATCTGCCTGTGGTCATCAGTTTCTGCACATTTATAAATCTGAACTCTAGCACCACAAGTGGGTCTACAACATTATTGGGCAGATCCGGGTTGTATACTGCTCTGACTGTGCTGTGTTTTGCTGTAATAATATTAATCTCCAGTATGAGTTTAAAAAACTTGGGGAAATTAGGGGAAGGGGCAGGTAGATAAACAAGAGAGAAAAAGAAGTGAAAGAAATAAGAAAACATAAAATCAGGGGCACCTGAGGGGCTCAGTCGGTTGAGCATCTGACTCTTGATTTCTGCTCAGATCGTCATCCCAGGGTCATGGGATCGAGCCCCACATCAGGCTCCATGCTCAGCATGGAGCCTGCTTTAGATTCTCTCTCTCTCTCTCTCTCTCTCTCTCTCCTCCCTCTGCCCCTCTCCCCCAATTCACACTCTTTCTCTAAAAATAAAATAATAATAATATTAACAAGAAAAAAAAGAAAAAGTAAAATCGCAACGCTCCAAATATGCAATATACCTATACCATTTGGTTGTTCACACAAGAGTAAAGGGAAACGCTATTATCTAAACCAAAATAATTATTTGGGATTACAAGGATTCTTTTTGGGTAGAAATACCTACAGTATCATTTAATGTAAAATTATATATGATTTTTATAAGTTAAAATGGCAGGTTTTACTGAAAAATTAAATTCTAATCATAAAAATATTTAGTTTTTCAGTTTACTATTAAAATACAGCACTGAAGTGCAGCGTGTCAGAAATTTTTTTAAAAATAGGCAAAGCATGTATGAATAAAGTGGTTGTAATCTGGTGGTAGGGGGGGAAGCCTATTTTCTTATAGTTAAAAATACAGGGAAAGGATAGAGAGCAGAGAACAGCGTAAGGTGTGTCTAGAAAGACGGGTAGGAGGGAGTAGAGCTCTAACCCACCTCAGGACCTGAGACTTTGTCCGGGGGCAGTGTGGGGACGGGCAGCGCGGCTGAGGGCTGGGACGGGGAAAGGCAAGCTACAGAGGGGTGGAGGGTCTAGAGAAGGGAGAGGTCCCTTGGACCAGAACTCAGCCCGGAAGGGCGAGGCCTGGGGGAGGAGCTTCTTCCCTCCTTACTATTCCCACTCTTCTCCTGGCCCCGCTCTGCCTGGGCTTTCTCCACTTTCTTTTCCTTTTTTACCCCTCAGGGCTCTCCCTGCAATTTCCTTGGCCCTTTCCTTTTCCTTAACTCCCCATTCTCGCTGCTCATTTTCCTTCCCCCTACTGCCTGTGCTTCCCTCCTTCTGCTTTGTGCAACCGCAGACAAAATTCTCTAGCGTGGAAAGCACGGGCACCGAGGTCAGAAAAACCCTTATTTGAATCCTGGCTTCTCCGCTAACAATACGATCTTAGCAGGCTGGCCTTACCTTGTTGGGCCAGAGACCTCATAAAGAATAGCTGCTCACTCTCACCAAGTGTTTACCCATATCAGGCACTCCTGGAGCACATTTATGTGCATTAGTTGAATTCATCCTCAGAGTCCGTGAAGGGGCTGCGCTTATCGCCATTTAACCAAAGGAAACAGAAATGTTCAGCAAGTGGCCCAACCATACGTGGCCAGGAAAGAACAGAGCAGGGAACCTAGGGCCTCCTCCTCTTCCTCCCCAGGCATTAACCACTGAAGGATTATGGGGAATCCAGAACGCTGTCTGGCCTTAGGGCACTGAATGCGCTTCCAGTAAGGGCTGGTTCCTTTCCCTTCCCTGGCTGACGCACATCTGATAGAAAATACATCCATTGCTAAAAATAAAACTTTATATAAATGGCTCAGCAAATAGTACTCATTTGTTTAAGGAGGGAGATATGATATTGTTTACTATGTGGGGCTAGTGGGGAAATGATTAGGCAGCTGCTATAATTCTTTCATTTGGCCAATGCTATTCCTCCAGGCCTCACCATGTGCTGAGGTTACAGCTGGACTGAAGCAATGCTGTCACTTGTGTTTTCTCAACCAGGGCACATATGTGAAAAGAACAGTTTGCAATACATATATTTCATATGGAGAAATTTGAAATATTTTAAGAAACACCTTTTCTTAAACTGAAAAATGCTTTTTGTGACTATTAAAATTTAAGGTCTACAGAAAGGCATAAAGTGAAAACCACCACTCAGAAAGTGCTGATGTTAATGTATCACTTTACTATTTTTTTTAATTTTTTTAAAAAAATTTTAGAGACAGCACTCACTGCCCACATGTGAGTCAAGTCAGGGAGGGGCACGGGGGGGGGCGGGGGGAGGGAGAGATAGAGAGAGAGAGAGAGAGAGAGAGAGAGAGAGAGAGAAAGAGAATCTTAAGCAGGCTCCAAACTTAGTGCAGAGCCAGACATGGGGCTGGATCTGTGACTCTGGGATCATGACCTGAACCAAAATCAAGAGCTGGACATGAACAAACTAAGCCACCCAAGCACCCCTGAAAAGTTATATATTTTTTTTAATTTATTTATTTATTTTTGAGAGAGACAGAGACAACATAAGCAGGGTAGGGGCACAGAGAGAGAGGGATGGAGGGAAAGAGAGAATCCCAAGCAGGCTCTGAGCAGTCAGTACAGAGCCCAATGCCAGACTCGAACTCACAAAAGCATGAAATCATGACCTGAGCCGAAACCAAGAGTCCAACGCTTAACCAACTGAGCCACCCAGGTGCCCTTGAAATGTTATTTTAAATCATGATTCAGTTCAACTTTTTGGTCTCTTATTTTCCTTTCCTTTGTTTTATGAAATGATGTAGGTAGTATAAAAGTCAGTGGGGCAGAGTGCAAGCTACTTTAAAAACAGGTTGAGGTGAGACTCAGACAATAAAATCTAAAGAATCAAGAAGGGATAAAAACCGGTGGATCTGTGAGAACAATCCAAGACACTGCTGATAACTCACAACTAAAACAGGGCAAACTGTCCTCACACTTGTGATTACTAGTTCAATGTTAGTCTTTGGCTCTATACTGTGGGCTCCATGAGGAGCTGTATTGTCCACAGTATCCCAAGCACCTGGCACACGGCTGATGAACTGTTTGCTAGACGGACAAATCTCAAGGTCAGATGACAGAAATGAAGACATTTCATAATGTTGAATTTAATCAGCCGAATTATATCCTGACTAGAGAATGAATGTGCGACCATAAAGGGGGATAGTGTACATTGCATATCTAGTAAAAGCAGAGTGTGAAGAGGCAAAATTCATCACTGTTCCCAACAACCTAAGAATCTGCAGCAGCAGGAAGAGTTCTATAACGCTGAGGGATGTTTTAAGTTCTCATGGTCCAACGACATCAGCCACTGAGATATTCCTGCTCACTCTTCTTGCCCTGAGCCCACACTCAACCACACACATCATTTAGCTTCCCATGTGGATGTGTGTAAAAGGAGAACGTGCAGGAAGCAGCATGAGCCCCGCTGTCAGCTACTCTTCTCGTGGCGCTGGGAACCAAAGTCTGTCTCCTGAAATCGGATGGTCTCTGACTGCTGTAGCAGAGCTGAACATCTAAACCCGAAACATGATGAGCACCACCTGGTACCTATTGTGGGGAACAGACTAATGTGTGAGGTAGCCCCCAAGATCCCTGCCTCTTGAAGTTCGTATTTGTGTGATCCCCTCTCCTTGAGTATGGTGGGGCCTGTGACTTGCTCCTGACGAACAGAACACAGCGGAGACCAGTCAAGCGGCAGTCACCTGTATTCAGTCCGCAACTGCAGTCACCTGGGATTCTGATACCAAATCACACGGGGTGTGGTTCTCCTCGCTGGGAAGAGATTTATTTATTTTATAATATACCTTTTAAGTCATTTAACAAATTCCAAACTGGTTGTTTTGCTTTAAAAAAAATCTCAAAAAGGGGCGCCTAGGTGGCTCGGTTTGTTAAGCATCTGACTCTTGATCTCAGCTCAGGTCTTGATCTGAGGGTTGTCAGTTCAAGCCCCACGTTGGGCTCCACTCTGCCTATGGAGCAGACTTAAAAATAAATAAATAAATAAATAAATAAACAAACAAACAAATACATACATACATACATACATACATACATAAAATCTCAAAAAAACAATGAAGAATAAGAACTTTAACAAGTTTTTTCATAACATTGGCTCTGTGCTGGCCAATGGAAGCAAATTATAAAATAAATCTAATTGGCCATAATAGATAAAATCACAAGGGATACCATTTCACCCCATCATATTGGCAAAACTCAAGTGTGGCAAGATCCAGGATTGACAGGAATATATACGAAACAAACAGGAACACCAAATGGGAGTGTGAATCAGTACCACCACTTTGGAAAGCAATCTTCAACATCTAGTAAAGCTGACGATGCACAAACTCCATGACCCGATGATTCCACTGCTAAGAAATACCTCAGAAACTTCTCAAGCATGTTCACAAAGAGACACTAACAAGACTACTTAAGGTAGCATTGTTTCTAAGAGCAAAAAAGTAGGTGGTGGGGGTGGGGGAAGTGGATTGAACACCCATCATTAGGCAAGTGGATGAATAAACCATGACACATTCATGCAATGGAAGAACCACCAGTTGTGGAAATAAATGGGTTTGAATTACACGTCCCAGTGTGAATGAATCTCACAAATATATTAAGTAAAAAGACCAGCTGAAGAAGGATATGGACAGCATGAGGACCTTTTTTTTTTATTAAAAAATTTTTTTGTAAACATTTATTTATTATTGAGAGACAAAGAGAGACAGAGCATGAGCATGGGAGGGGCAGAGAGAAGGGGAGACACAGAATCCGAAGCAGGCTCCAGGCTCTGAGCTGTCAGCACAAAGCCCAACGCGGGGCTCGAACCCACAAACTGCGAGATCATGACCTGAGCTGGTCCAACGCTCAACCGACTGAGCCACCCAGGTGCCCCCATGAAGACCTTTTTATTAAGATTTAAAATATTGCAAATAATATGCTGAATCTATATCTAACAATGAGCATGGAAATGGCAGACACCAAGTCAGAGTCATATTTGTCACTGAGTGAGAGAAAGAGGGGATCAGACACAGGGATACAAAGGGCTTTAAATATATGATTGTTTTTGATGTTTTACTTCTTAAACTTAATTTTTCGTTGCATCATTAAAAAAAGAAAATAACTTCTTCCCACCCCCGCTTAAAAACAAACATGTAAAGACCATGAGATAGAAGGAAGTCCTAGTGTTAGTCTCTTCAGTGCATGCACAGAATGCAATCTTGCCCTAGACATTCTGAGGACCATGAAATTAGAACAGTAACTAATCTTTATCAAATCTCTAGCCCGAAAGCATTTTATCCATACTTGGTATGTGATCGTATCTAAATGTTAGTATTTCTATAGATGGCTATTGGTTAAATGTCCAACAGTAAAACAGTAGTTAATTAAAACATGGCAAATCCACACAAGAATATATCAATAGTTATTTAAAATAATGGTTGCTTAGGGCGCCTGGGTGGCTCAGTCCCAGGGTCGTGGGATCAAGCTCTGTGTCAGTCTCTGTACTGAGCATGGAGCCTACCTGGGATTCTCTCTCTCTCTCCCTCTGCCCCTCTCCCCCATTTGTGTGCCTGCCCTCTCTCTCTCTAAAATAAATAATAATAATAAAAAACTTGGACTTTTAAAAAATAAAAAAATAATGGTTATAAAGACTATGAAGTAACATGGAAAATATTTATTTGCTAGCTATAATGTTACTTTTGTTAAAAGAACAAGATTTGAAAAAAGGATTTATAATACTATATAAAACCATAAACAGGGCCTGAAACCACAAGTTGGCTCCACTGCACCACAATTTAGATGGTACAAACATTTTAACTTGAGTTTAGAGGACTTTCATATTTTTAAGTTCTACCCCTCTTTCTCCTCCTCCTCCCCAAGATGAGGAGCTCACCAGACCCTGGGCCTGTGGAGGTGGGTAGAGCAGTCAAGGGCACAACAACCACCACCCCACTGTGTGCAGAGGCCATCCTTATCTGCCTTCCTGCCCTCTCCTACCTGACCGACCACGGGACTCTGCTTCTATGAGTGCGCACTTCCTTGACTTGCAGCTACGTTTAATACCACTGCCCCAATCCACCCTGTGCCAAGTTGCTGGCATTGTTCTGGGATGTGAATAGCTGGTGTTTGGGTAAATCATTTGTTTTCAGTACAAAGAGGAGGAAGAGAGTTGTGCAACTAATTTCAAAGCCAAAATATTAGATTGATAAAGAAAGCCAAAGAAAAACCACTGATAATGGTAGGAGGTTTCCACAAATTAACCACAGGGCTCAGATTGAAGGAGTGCCTCCAAGTTATGTGCAAAGAAAATGAAACCACACAAGTAAGCATGCCCTGTCTTCTTCTTAGTAGACAGCTCCCCTCTCCCTAAACTGGACAGAGTTTTGGAGAACAGATAGATGAGCCATCCTTGCAAGAAATGTACTAGGCTAACACTTTGGGGGATGGAAATGGCATTATGGTTATAAGATACATCCGGGAGAAATTTGGGTAAGTCACCAAAGAAGGGGATGTTATAACATCCCCCCACCCCCCAACACAGCCCCTAAGACACTGGGCATCCTCCCACCAAAATGTGCCTTTCTGGATACCTTAGGTCAAGGGCAAGTGAATCTTCCCTGACATACCTTCACATTTCTTTCCAATTCTACATTACCCCAGCAACCCAGAAATCCCTCAACTGTCCTGAGGGGAGTGTGGCAGGGCTTCAGTACTAAAAGTAATAATATTTTTTAAAACAATGTAGGGGTGCCTGGTTGAGTGTCCGACTCTTGATCTTGGCACAGGTCATGATCTCACTCTTTGTGGGTTCAAGCAATGCATCGGGCTCTGCACTGACCATGTAGAGTCTGTCGGGGATTCTCTCTCTCCCTCTCTCTCTGCCCCTCCACACCCAGCACGTGTGTTCTCTCTCTCTTTCTCAAAATAAACATTAAAAAAAAACTTTCTAAAACAATGTAAAGAAACAAGCCAAAATATAAATAGTGACATTGGGTACGTTTGTGCACCCTTTCTCTCTCTAAAATACAAAATAATATTCCACTTTTCCTTATTTTCAAAACACTTTAATAAGTACACTATTTTCACAGTGACAAAAATTTAAATAACAACTTCTGGAATAAAAGAATGAACAAAAGAGAGAAAATAAAACAAAAAAATCAGAAATTGTCCATTTATAGTCATCAAAACCAAGAGACAAGCCTGATTCTGGGTTTAACAGATATTCCAAGGTTCAGAAAAATAAGTTTGCTGGAGGTTTTTTGTTTTGTTTTTTGTTTTTACTGTGGTTAAAAACACGTAACCCAAGATTTGTCATCTTTAAAAAATTTAAATGTGCAGTACCGTAGTGTTAACTTTATGCACACTGTTGTGTAACAGATCTCTAGGGGCACCTGAGTGGCTCAGCTGGTTAAGTGTCCGACTCTTGATTTCAGCTCAGGACATGGTCTCACAGTTTGTGAGTTAGAGCCCTGAGTGTGAGCGCAGAGCCTGCTTGGGATCCTCTGTCTTCCTGTCTGCTCTCTCTCTCTCTCTCTCTCTCTAGAATGAATAAACGTAAAACACGCGCACACACACACTAAAAAACAAAAAAAACAGTCCTCTAGAACTTTTTCATCTTCCAGAACTGAAACTCTACACTCATCAAACAACTCCCAGTTTGCTGTGAATTGTTACCCAAGCCCCATTCTCTCCTGTGTACATAATGAGGCCTGAGCCCAGTGCCCTCACTGAAGCCCTCCTCAAGGCCCTGGATTGTCCTCACGTAGGCAATCAGGCATTGTGTCCAGGTCCAGTGGCTGCCACTGGTGGGAGCTACCAGCACAGCATTCCAAAAATCTTAGATTCCAGAGATAGCGTGAGGACCTCCGCAGGTCCCAAGGCAACTATTTCTAATGCCTTTTATGAAATGGCCTTGATTCCACTTTGCAAGACTTATTTTCTTTCCCTTCCACTCTAGCACAATTCACAAGAAGAATTCTGTTGAACGTAGAGAGGTGAAGAATGGCTGTATTTCTGACCCATAAAAAAACAAAAACAAAACAAAACAAAACAAAAAACCTTAAAATGCTCAAACCATTTATGGTGGCTGCTAGCAAGGACAGGGATTGCTACAGAACTGAAGAGATCCAGTAAATCTGCAACATACATGTGGCCTCTGTCAGGTCCAGATGGATTCACAAATGGACTGGAATCATCTGAACCCCTAGAACCCAAGGAATAGCCACCAACGTGACTTTAATCCATTCTCTATACTTCAGAACAATGTGAACGTTTTTAGGAGAAACATTGCAAAAACAGATTGGTTTCTGTTCCCGTCTATTAATAACAGCTATTTTGAAATACTATTTAAATCTTCTATTGTTAGTTGAACTTTTCAGGGATTATGTCTCCCCAACTGAGCTACTTTGGGGCAGCTACTTTGGCAGGGACATCCTGCCAAAAGATTCTGGAAGCCCAACACAGCACCTCTTCACAGACACTCATAAATATCTGTTCACTTGTTTGTTTTTCTAATTTGGTAAGGCCCATCATTTCAATTATTGAGTTGCTGTGCCCCGATGACATATCGATTGCTGACTCAAGGTCCCTTTCGAGCTGTAAGCCTGGCTGACTCCACTGTAGGTTGCCCTACAGTGTGCACAGGCACTCATACATGCATGTACCTACACCACAAAGAAGTGTCTTAATATTACTTTTAGGGTGTTTTATTATGATCAACAGCTATATTTGGCAACTTTTCTTTTTAGCATTAGAGAAGACACATTACCAAATGTTAAAAAGGGAATCTGCCAAATGCAACAGCTAGAACAGAAACAATATTACTAAAAGCTGGTGTAAACTTTCTACCTACTAAATTACCTACACACCCAGATGCACCAAGGGCCATGGAGAGGAAGGCATGACTTTGTACACTTGTGTAGACAGAATGCAAGTTGTGACTTCTGGGTTCTAGCCTATATGCATCTCTGACCGAAAAGCTATGCATCTGGCCACGGAAGAAAGATCCAGCCTCCAGCTTCTGCCCTTTTCCTCATACACGGTGGGAGGGGGCTGGACGTATCTGCTGAACACAGGAGTCTGTGAGAGACTCTTTTATTTGGAGTAACAACTTGAGCTCAATGCATTAATTTTATAACTATTTTAGAGAGGGCAGGGGAGGACTCCTGAGCTCTTCCAGAGATAATTAAAAATGAGGAAAAAAGAAATCTGAAATAAACAAAAAACAAGCTGAAAGCACCAGGGGTTTCTGAATAACATCTTCCCGGTTAAACAATTTTAAGAATTCCATAATGTGAAAGCAACCCCCACACATTCTCTCCCACATAAACACGCTTTGTATGTAAGCCCCACTCAGCTAAGCAACAGAATCTCTTGCCTTCACTTCTGTAGCGACTTTATCCAGAGAAGATGTCATCTGCACAAAAGCATTCTCTTAAGAATGAGAAAAAAGCTGACCACCAGCCAACAAGCGCAGGCACGCCTTGAGGAGGAATAATGTCTTTCCAACAATCCCAACAACTCACCACCATAAAATCTGATTACTGACTTCAAATGCCAATCCTGCCTTAACAGAGACTGACAAATTCAGGCCTTTTGATGTCTGTCAACCAGCACATTCCCAGTAACCGCTCCTGGTGTACCCAAAAGGTAACTCAATGAGTGACTCAATGAACCGCTTTATTGTAACTGGTAACAATGTTCTTAAAATACCAAGAACCACTGAGCCATGGGGGGTGAGGGGGGATCAATAGAAGACCAGCAAGTAGTAAAACAAACAAACAAACAAACAAACAAAACCTGTTTATCTCTTCTCACCTGTTTTTATATTAAAAATGCATAGAACATAAAACCATATCCAATAAGCCAAAAAGAAGAATAATCCATACAGAGAGAGGAATGAGAAAGCAGAAGAGTTGTTAAGAGAAGGGAACAGGCAGGAAGAGAGACAAGGGAGAAGAGGGGCAAGAGTGAAGGCAGAGAGGCAGTGCCAATGGGTAAGCAGAGGAGGAGAGGCGGCTAGACAATGAAGAGGAGAGAAACAGGTGGTCCGAGGGCTCCAAGGCAGGATGTGAGCCCGAGAAACTACTCCTCACACACGCAGCTGCTCATTTGGGGTGTGAAGAACTAGATGGGCCATTTTTAATATGCTATGTTAGGTTTCTCTACTCTTTTTTTTTTTTAAATCAAATATGCCATGTCTTTGTCTTGACACATATACCCAAAGTTAAGGTGTCATCAGGGGAAAATTACTTATTCCACTTACAACATGGAAGCACCTTTTCAAATCACCCGTCACTTCGTAAAAGGCCCGATTTTGAACCCACATCTACCTGACTCTTGGAGTGAGGCATGGGGTCTCGCTCACACCCGCCAGCACGTACCAGAGGCTAGCAGACAACTCTAAGATCATCCTGAGCATTTTTCTAAATGATTTTAATCAAGGAAATTCATCCAGTCAGCAAATACTCACTGAGCCTCCACAGTGCCGAGCAAGACACAGCCCCCACACTCAGAAGCTTCAATTCAACAGGGAAAGAGAACAGGCCGCCACGCAAGAGGAGAGAAGCTGGTACACGCCACGTAAGTGGTACACACCAGGCGTTGCTTCTACGCAGAAGGCAGGACGGATGTGACCCGGGCCGTCAGGTATAGCATTTGAGCCGGACGCTCAAAGGGATGAGTTAAGGACACACAGGGCGGCATCGGCAAGGGTAGAGGGAGGGCAAAGCAGAGGAAGCACTGACTACTGAAAACTCCTGGCACGTGGGTTCTGTTGGTTCGCAGCGGAAGCAAAAGCTGGGAGGGTCGCTGGGATGGTGAGCAGAGGCGCCGACTCCGAAAATAAGAGAGAGGCAGTAGGAACAGAAAGGAAGTGATGAACTGAGGGAGACTGCAGGGAGCACCTCACCACTCAATGACCACCTGGATGTGGGAGTGTGCAGAACGGGAGAAAAGTTAGGAAAACGCCAGCGCTCAAGAGCAGGTTACAGAGGATGGTGACAGGCATGGAGATCATGAAGGAATGCACTGAGAGGGGCACACTGTCGTCTCATGGGTGCCTCCCTAAATCCATCATGAGAAACACCAGGCAAACCCAAGTTAAAGGATACTCTATAAAATAACTGCCTGTACCCTTCCAAAGCGTCAAGGTCAAGGTCATGAAAGACAAAGAAGTGAGGAACCATCCGGACGAAAGGAAATTAAAGAGGCGTGGGGGGGCAGGGGACCCAGGTGACTCAATCAGTTAGGCTTCTGACTTGGGCTCAGGTCATGATCTCACGGTTTGTGAGTTCGAGCCCCATATCAGGCTCTGTGCTGTCAGCTCAGAGTCTGCTTTGGATACTCTTCCTCTCTCTCTCTCTGCTCTTCCCCTGCTTTCTCTCTCTCTCAAAAATAAACAATTAAAAAAATAATAAAGAGGCATGACAACTAACATAGGAAAAGATTTTTTTCCCCTCCTCTTTTACTATAAAGACATTATTAGAGCTATTGGTGACATTTGAGTAAGGTTTATAGATTAGATAACAGTACAGAATCAATGATAATGTCTTAATAATCATTGAGTATTATGCTTATTGTACAAGAAAATGTCCTTGTTCTTTTTGGAAATATACACTGAAGTACTGGGGGAGGTAGGTACACGGGCATCAAGTCTACAACTTAACTCTGAAATGGTTCTGAAAAAAACATGACATATGTAAGTGAGCATGTGTGCGTGCGTGCATATGTGCATATACAGAGAATGAGAAAGAGGAGGATACAGCAAGTGTGGCCAACAGTTAATATTTATGGAATCTGAATTAAAGATGGGAATTATTCAAATTATTCTTGCAACTTTTCTGTAAATAAAAAGTGAAAAAGGGGGAAATGGTTAAGGAAGCTACAGACAAAATAGCCGGGCTTCTGGGTATCAGATTCCGAACGGAATTTGGGAGAAGGCAGACTAGAAATGCAGATTTGAAGACTGCTGGAGGGCCTTGGGAAAGCCCAGTCAGAGCAGGCTCTAAGGTCAGATTGCCAGAATTCCTCTCTCAGGTCTGCTCCTTCACAACCAGTCACTTACTTCGGTTATTCTCATTTCTCTCTGCTTCAAGTTCTCCACCTATATTAACAGGAACGATAGGAGTATCTGCCTCACAGAGGCGGAGCGAGGACAAAATGACAGGATACGAGTCAGGATACGAGTGAATCGTGGTGCCCAGTAAAGCACAGGTCAACCACCCATGGACAACTAACATAGGCTCTGAGGGGAGTTGACTCTGGGAGAGAGAGAAGGCAGGAGGCCAGCAGAGGAAGAGAAAACGACCAAGAACAGGACCTGACAGAATCTCACATTCAGGGGCACCTGGGTGGCTCGGTCGGTTAAGCCTCTGACTTCAGCTCAGGTCATGATCTCGCAGTCTGTGGGTTCGAGCCCTGTCTCAGGCTCTGTGCTGACAGCTCACAGCCTGGACCCTGCTTCAGATTCTGTGTGTGTGTGTCTCTCCCTCTGCCCCTCCTCTGCTAGCGCTGTCTCTCTCTCTCTCAAAAATAAACATTAAAAAAAAATCCTACATTCAGAAATCAGGAGGAAACAGGAGACAAAAGAGGTTCGAGTTGCTCGTGGATAACCAGTGACATGGAGACAAGGAAAGAAAGAAAGATCTGGGTAGCAGACAGCAGGGCAGATCAAGGAGGGAAAGACAGAGTAAAGGCCTCAGCTCTGCAACCAGGACACCTCTGCGGGAGCCCTACGACAAAGCAGTTTCAGCACAAAGGTGAGGGTGGGGCCAGACCAGTGAGCGGGCAGTCAAAGGAGGGAAGCCCCTAGGATAGTTTAACACAGCAGCAGGGCGCACAACTATCCTGCCAGATACAGCAGCCATCGCCCCGTGTGCTCTTTAAATTAATTTAAAATTAACAAAAACTAGAAATTGAGTTCCTCGGTCACACTAGCCATATTTCATATGCTCAGTGACTACCATCCTGGACAACACAGATACAAAATATTTCCATCATCACAGAAAGTTTTATTAGGACAAAGCTGGGACGCCAGCACAGTTTCTTTCGGTATGAGGAGGATGACCTGATTATATGCTCGGATGAGGGTTGGGCAGAGCAAGGAGGGGCCCAAGAAACTGAAGAAAGGGAGTAACAAATGGAGCAAGTTTCCACATGAGGCAAGAAGGAAGGGAAAAAAAGTCCAGAAAATGCAGAGTGTGGAGTGTATGTGAGTTAATCTTGAGGAGGAGACTTGTAGACATTTTTCCCCCCTCGGAGAAAGAGGAAATAAAGAAGAACGAAGATGGGTAAAGAAAAATGTTTGGGGTGGCAGGATGGGTACAGTGGGAGCTTATATTGAGGTACAGGGCACTAACCCAGGGTATGCACATCGTTGATCTTGTTAGTGAAAAAAGGCTATCTCCTGAAAGGAAACTGACTGGAAGTTTAAGGAATGGGAAAATCTGGCACAACCTCTAAAGGAATGCGGTCAAGAGTTAATAAGAAATGGATTTTTTTTTTCTTCATAGAAAAGCAGGACCTAGGTGAAATTAGAGCCAGCATAAATTTGCAGTGGAACCGGTCCATAGGTCTTTGTGACTTTCTCCTGGATAACTTGGCAGGCTGGGAGAAGAAAAAGTAGATAATGAGGGTGATTTTGGACTGAGGACGGGAATATGAGAAGCCCAATATGTTAAGAATAAAGATTCCAGGATTCGAGACAGAACCGAAATGGCTGGCAACATATAGACTCCAACTGGAGAAATGGAGCCATAAAGGAATTGGAACAGCAAGCAATTAAGGAACCAGAGTCCTCAATAATGGCTAAAATCCTGTGCAGTAAGTGGAAAGAATCAGTTGAATGGGCTGAAGTCCAAGTTGAAGTCCAGATTTTGAAGGAGGAAGAAATGCCCAAGACTAGACAAGTGCAAAATGTGAGTGGTTTAAATAAAGTGGAAATTAAGGCCGGGGGAATTGCTGTTGAAGACCTTGAGGAACTTCAAGGTCAATGGATTAATAGAGTCTCAACATAAACCCCAAAGTCACGGGCAAGAGACAGGTAGGGAAGAGAACCAAGCTGGTTGCTCATGTTTGTCTGTCTGTCACTTTTTTGTAGCATCAAGCGAAGGGCTTGCCAAACCTGGGTGTACATCAGAATCACCCACAGAACTCTGTTTTCTCTCCCCATCCTCCTTCCTCCTCCTTCTTCTTTCTGCGTTTGTTTTTAAAATAAGGATTTGTAGGTCTTGCCCGTCTTGATGATTCTCATTTGGTGTGTTTGAGGGAGTCTAAAGAGCCACATTTTTCACCATACTCCAGGTGATTCTGGGGAACCACCGGGTTTGGCAAGCACTGACCCAGAACAGAAGAAGGAGGGCACGGGGCACAAGCAGACAGAACGGCCTCCTAAACTGAAGACTTTGTTAGTGATGGGTTAATGGTTTGGAAGTGGCACGGAGAAACCGGAAACCCAATCCCTCTCGGATGTGACAGGAGAGGGCTGTTCTGAGAGAAATTGTTCACTCAGGCTCTGATGCTATGGGAGGGACAGAAAATGGGCTCAGCTGCAGAAAAACGAAAATACAGGAGTATGGCTGCAGGATGTGGAAAACAAGAGACTGAAAGGCAGGTTTTGGAGACATACAGGTCAGTGGCCTACAGACAGAGAAGGTGGAATAGTTTGTTAATGAGATTTCCAAGTGTAACGAAGTGTGATTCATGAAAGGATTTGTAGGGCTTAGTGGCTGAATTCTTGCAGTAAGGATTTTTCTATCTGAATGCTATCAGATTTCTAACATGTAAACCATTAAAGATTATTAAACAGTCAGGTAAACAAGCTCACAGCAGCTTATTCATTAACACCAAAAATGTTTTTCTTCCCAAGCCACATTTTTATACAGATGAAATCAGACTGGAATGAATATTTAGGGTAGCTTTGGAGCAGAAAGCCAGAAGGGGCAATCCCAAGGATCCATGAGAGGGACAGGGCATTTCCTCCCTTCCCTCTCCTTTGGAAGAGGGAAGTGTATGGACTGAGAATATAAAAAGAGCCTGAGTATCTTTTTAGCACCAGCCAATGCTAAAAATAGAAGAGATGTCACAGCCTACTCGGTCTCGGGAGTACCTTCCTCACATACACACACTCCGTGACAGGGCCCCGAAGGCCGACACAACGTGCAAATCCTAGGGATGGTCCTCAGTAAAGAACATATTTACTTTCACAAACCCAACTCCCTATTTAAAGAGCAAGCTGCAAATGTTTGCCCGTGCTTCCCAGGGAACTGCACTCTTGGGGATTCAAATGGTTCTATCATTATTTCTGGTTACTCCTATGAAATAATTTCTAACACGGACATACTTTAAGATTAGAGCGCGAGCGCAGCCGGGGACGCGCGCGCGCGCTCACACACACACACACACACACGCGCGCGCGCGCGCGCACACACACACACACACACACACACACACACACACACCCCTCGTGCACACTGAAGAAATGACTCACTTAATTTGCTGCTGCCTGCCACTATTGGGTTTTGATTTTACCTGTTCAAATACAAAGTTTCCTATGAGATCAACTACAGGAAAGAACAACTTGGGAGTATTAACCCTGATTTTGTTCATGACTTTTAGCGCACCCGAGTGGTTTTAACCTGGGCATCCTGACAAGTCACTCCCTGGACCACCCACTGCTTTCTGTCCAAAATCTTCCATAAAACGATAACATTCCTTGCCACTTTGAGAGCCAATTAATGCAAATCTCTTACAGAATAAACATGATTAAGTCCTGTACATCCTGTACCCGCAGAACCATACTTTGGGGCCCTTTCTCAGCTCACAGTACAATGGCACAACAGCACTGTGGAACTGCAAAGAGCCCAAGCCCGTTTTAATGAGAGCGGGGTGGGGGAGGCAGAGAGGTTAACCTGTCCAAGGTCACTCAGCTCTTAGTGGGACGGCTGATTTACCACCACCCCCTGGCAATCTGTGCACCACCCCAGCTCCCACCAACAGTCCCTCCCGGCTTCTGTTGGTTTGCTAGCACGCAACTCCCCCCCTGCCCCCGCAAAAATGCAATGCCAGTTGCGTTCTGTGCCCAACTTCATCCCCTCGCGTCAGCATGCAGTTAACCCTCTCGCCGGCAACACGTCACATGGGCCACGCGCAGCTCTCGCTCTGCCCCCCA